>NC_132854.1:6427500-6600000 GCF_048164855.1 Canis lupus baileyi | reverse complement strand
AAATATTCAATAATAAAATAATCAATATCAGTCCAGTGACAGACTTTTCCACTCTAAGAAAATTATAAACATGAGCTATTGAAGGAAACAAAAGTTGTAATTTGGAGCATCTCTTCAAATTCAGCAGGAATTTGACAAACATTTCATGCCACACTAGTTTGGGGCTAAATAATGCTATTGAACATTTTTGGTCTTATAAAGCTAAACCTTTCTTTGCCAAAAATGTCAACTACCTCATTTAAGCATCTTTTTAAAAACCCATCTTTCTTTCTAGCATGTCCTCAAAGACTTCTGGCCTAAAATAGAAATGTACAGAAATCTCTTCCAAGAATTCTTTCTCAGAAGTGCAAGTCTTACCTGCTGCTTCCCTTTTCACCCCAGGCTGCCTTGGTTTCTGTGGCTCTAATTCATTCTCTCTTTGGATTGATTGCTCGTAGGTGACTAATGACCACTTAAGCACCAAGCCAAGGGCCTCCTCTAGGCCATCATCACCCTGGGGCCTTGCGGCAACTCCCACAGCTCAATGAGGTCTCCTTCCTACAAATCTCATCTCTTTTGGCCTCCATGGATCTTAAATTTCCCAGTTTATCTTGTCTCACTCTTTTTAACATCCTGTTACAGATTTTATTAGCCTTTCTATCCCCCAAATATGGGAGGCCCCACATTTTACTTTCTATATGCTAATTCACTCAGTGAGTATACCTATGACTTTACATTTATGTGTCTGGTATTCCTGTTCCATCTGTCTAACTGCTCAGTTAGACAACTAACTGATTGTCACCCCAAACCCAATGTGTTCCAGTGTGAACTCATCCTCTTTCTCCAAAAACTGGCTTATCTTTAAAATTAACGACCTATTTCTGCCTACGGAGTCATTGCTCTTTTAAGTTCATTTTGGAATCTTCATTCTTTATCCATTTTCCCCTGCAATAATCTCATCGCAACCTGTTTATGTTTTTCTTTTCGTCCTTAAAAAATGATTTGTATTGGGGCATCTTGGTGGCACAGTCGATTAGGTGTCCAACTCTTGATTTGGGGGCAGGTCATGATCTCTGGGTTCTGAGATCGAGCCTCACATTGGAGCCTACTTGAAACTCTCTCTCTCTCCCTCTGCTCCACCGCCACTACACTCTCTCATGCTCTTTCTCTCCCTCTCTAAAAAAAAAAAAAAAAAAATGTGTTGCACCATTTCTCTGTATTCCTATGGCTACACCTTCATAACTAATCACCATAGTTCTATAATTCCACGTTTACAATATTGCACGATTCTCCTGCCAAAACCACTTTGCCTTCCAAAACCTACCAGTCTTCCCTCAATAGCCTGGCAGCACCACCTAGACCCTACAGCTTCAACTCTAAATCCTCTCTTGCATGAATCAAGCATACTCCCAGCTAATGTTGTTCTGATTTCTGTGTGGTTAAAAATTGTCACATTGGAAATAAACACAATAAAGTCTTTATTTTATGTCTTTACACGTGCTATATTTTAGAAACTTTTTTAAGTGATAATTTCATATGCTTCTGTATAAGAAAGATTTATCACCATAAATTTAATTTGTGTTTTAATGACTCAATCCTTCTATCTTTGAGCAGTTTCACAGTTGCTTCCTCTGAAGAAGGAAACCAGCCTCTTCATCTATATCTGTTCATCGTTTTTATTTCATTATCTTCATAACCCTTTTCCTAAACCAGACATGAAACTTAGAGCATCTCTCATTATTTCTTACATTCAGTCACTAGGCAGAAATGTAATTCAGGAGCCAATATATTTTAACGCTTTTAACTTTTTTCTCTTACCCCAGTCTGATTTGAAATTCACTCCATCTACCAATCAGTCTGTGCTTCATTTTCCTGGTCTCGTTAACAGGGCTACGGAGCCAGCCCTTCATTTCCCCCACTTTCCCCATACACCTTCCTCTAAATCCTCAACCTGCCCACTCAAGCAGCTCCCTTCTCTCCTGTCAGGCTCTCTTAACACATTGTCTCCTGAGCTGATTTCATCCTGCTCTCATTATGCCAATGAGTGGTACTACCTAACTCAAATCTACATGGACTTACTTACATGCTCTTACATTTTCATCCTGCTCATTCCTTTATAGGCCCCTTCCATATCTAAAACCCCTTCAATAAAGTTTCTCTTGTAATTAATTTGTAGTAACTTAAAGGAGGTTCATTAGTTTATTTCATTTAGTATATAATATCAGAGCATATTATCAGAGCATACTCAATAAATACCATATGATACTGGAAATAACCTCAGGTTAATGGTATTCTAAAAGATCAGAGATATGATGTAGTCAAATAAGTATATCCTTAAGTCAAGAAAGATAAGATATTCAAATTTAAGGAACACTGCCCAAAGCTTATATCATCCAAGGACGGATAAGCAAATAAATATGCTTAACAGAAGATTGCTTCTCCCCAGCTTCCACCTCAGGCTCTCCTATCCAGATCTCCATACCATGGCCCTCAACCCAGTGTGTTTCAGGCAACATATGGCTAATGAAACAGATTGTCCTAAGGCCCATGGCATTTTCGGTTGGCAGTCTAAACATTTTTGCAAACCAAATGCTCTAGATGGTAGGTTAAATACAACTTCAGTATAAGTGTGGCTACTTTTGTAAAAAACTCACTACAAAAACATCTAAATTTGTAATAGCATATAGTTTCTACTTGGAAAATCTGGCTTGCTATGAAATGACAAACAATTTGACTACTTCTGCCTCAATGTGACTTATCTGTGATCCCATAAACCACACTGTATTTTTTTACTGGGGGATTTAACTCCTTCTATTATAATGAGATTAGTGTATAAAGGTCTTCCCCACCAGTTTGGTGTTTTGTTTTGTTTTTTTATAGAGATTATATTGGTTCATTTTTAGAGAGAAAGAGAGAAAGAAGAGCGGGGGGTGGGGGTGGGATAGGGACAAGCAGACTCCATTCAGAGCATGGAGCCTGATGTGGGACTCAATCTCAGGACCAGAGATCATGACCTGAGCCAAAATCAAGATTCTGATGCTTAACTAACTGAGCCACCCAGGTGCCCCTTCTCTACCAGTTTTTATATGTGGTTCCTTGAATTATTCACCTAAACTTTTCCAAACCCATTAGGTATTCAATGCATGCTTTGTAAATGAAAGAAAAAGGAAAAATACTTGTAACTGACTTTTCTCTATGGAAACCTCTGAATTACTATTCATTTTATCCCATTTAAAAAAGATATCAGGGATGCCTGGGTAGCTCAGTGGTTGAGCGTCTGCCTTTGGCTCAGGGCGTGATCCAGAGTTCTGAGATCAAGTCCCACATTGGGCTCCCTGCTGGAGCCTGCTTCTTCCTCTGCCTGTGTCTCTGCCTCTCTCTTTGTGTGTCTCTCATGAATAAATAAATCAAATCTTTTAAAAAACTAAAAAAATAAAAATAAAAAGATATCAGATAGCTGTACAAGGATATCCACTCCAAAGAACACTGACATAAGATTCATTGCCATGACTTCAATCACTAGTCTTTATCAGATGCTTTCCTAAAATATCTCCAGTCTATATCTGTAATTCGAGCTTAAAATCACATATTCAACTGCTTAACCTAATCTCCTCTTGGACATCACTGATACTGACAATTGGAGACATTAGGTTTTCCAACACCACCTCCAGTCTGTGCTATCTGAGAAGGCTGATCTACAAAGTGACTTAGGTCATGAATGATATACTTCCTTACTTCTCCCTCCTCCTTGTTCCCCAAGTTCGCATAATCACTAAAATGTATCCTAAGGGCACTCTATATCCATTCACATCTTCACTTTCTTACTGGCCCTATTCTAGTCTAGGCCAAACTATTTCCCACTACTCTCTGCCTTCATTCTCATTTCCAACCATTCTCCACACTTTCTAAAAATGATAACACAACTGTCATTATTCATCTTAGAACCGTACATGTTCCTCCGGGAGCTAGCCCTTACCTCTCACACTGTATTTCTGACTCTTACCCAATACCTCCTCACACCTAGATTTCTACTTCCATGTGAATCTCAACGTCTTATAGTACCTTGGACATAGCATGTTTTCTTTGACTTCTGGGACTTCTTAAATGTTGTTTTTTTCTGATAGAAATCTTCTCCACTACCACATCCTTCTTTCAGACTAATCAGTCTTCAGGCTTTGGCTGAGACATGACTTCCTACAGAAAGCTTTTCTTGATTCCTGAAGTCTAGATTCAGTACCTTTCCTATGTGTACTCCTTGAGCTGGTGTTTTCCTCATCAGAATACTGATGTTTTAATGCCAGATTGTTTGAAATCAATAAACAGTGATTACAGTGTCATGGTTACATAAAATTCTCTTTAAAGAGCCAAGTGAAAAATAAATGTGTATTTTCATTTTTATACAACCTTTTGGTTTTCTTAGAATTTCCAATTGCCTATCATTTTTTCCTTTCTTCCTACCTTCCTTCCTCTTTCAATTTCTCTTTTTACATTATTGCCTTTTATCATATCAAGTATTTGTTCAACATCATTACACAGTCAACTATCTTATAAGAATATTGTTCTGGGATGCCTGGGTGGCTCAGCAGTTGGGTGGCTGCCTTCGGCTCAGGTCGTGATCCCAGAATCTGGGATCGAGTTCCACCTCAGGCTCCTGCAAAGAGCCTGCTTCTCCCTCTGCCTTTGTCTCTGCCTCTCTTTCTGTGTGTCTCTTGTGAATAAATAAATAAATAAATAAATAAATAAATAAATATTTTAAAAATAAGAATATTGTTCTTTAATATTTTAGAGGCCTCACTCCTGAGGGCCTTTATCTTCTTCAAACTAGACTGATTCTTATTCTGCAATTATCATAGGATTTACCTTTATGCATTTTCCTAATTGGGTTCCACTTTTTTCTATAATCCCATATCATACTTTTTTCTTAGTTTGTGTTTCTGTTTTGCTATACCATTCTAAACTCATTATCTAAAAAAAATTTTAATAGTAAGTAAATTTCTAAAATTATTCCATATTATGAAGATACACAATTTGGTCCTCACACAGGATTGATAATGTGACTGTAGAATGAAAATAAATTTCTCTCCAAATTTTTGAAAACATTCTTCTATTATCTTTGAGCATCCAGTGTTTCTGGTAAGAACTTTTAAATTTTATATGGAAAAAATGTTAGGTTTAAAAAATAATTTCAAAGATAGTACAAAGAATTCCTATATACCCTTTA
The DNA here is from genome assembly GCF_048164855.1 of Canis lupus baileyi. NCBI lineage: Eukaryota > Metazoa > Chordata > Mammalia > Carnivora > Canidae > Canis > Canis lupus. The sequence continues at coordinate 6,594,800 of NC_132854.1, read as the reverse complement.
CCCCGATTTTTCCTCATGTTATCATCTTACCTAACAGTATTGCATTTATCACAACTAAAAAAATCAACACTGGGGGGCACTTGGGTGGCTCAGTTGGTTAAGTGTCCAACTCCTGATTTTGGCTCAGTTCATGATCTTAGGATCATGAGATTGAGCTCTGCTTCCAGCTCCATGCTGGGTATGGAGCCTGCTTAAGACTCTCTGTCTCCCTCTCCCTCTGCCCCTCCCTCATTGCTCTCTCTCTCTCTTTTTCTCTCTCTCTCTTTCAAACAAAATGAATAAAATATTTTTAAAAAATCAACATAGGTATGAGACTGTTAAGTAAAACGCAGGCTTTACTCAGATTTTGATCACTGTTCTACTAATGTCCTTTTTTCTGCTCTAGGATCCCAACCAGGATACTACATTGCATTTAGTTCTCACATCTTCTTAGTCTTTTCCAACTAGAGACAGATCTCCAGTCTTTCCTTGTTTTTCGTAGCCTGGACAGTTTTTGAAGAGTACTGGTAAGGTATTTGGTAAAACACACTTCAATGTTGTCTTGGCTGGTGTTTTCTCATGATTAGACTTGGGTTATAGGTTTTTGAGAATGCCATAGAGGTGAAATGCCCATTTCCTCCAGAAAGAATGTTGAAGGAAGTCTGATTCTTACCTCTTGTAGACAACCAGATTTTCCTTTGTGGGTATTTTCTGTGATTTCAAGTGATGTTTCCATGTAAGAATCTTTATATTTATTGTGCCAGGTCCTCAGTGAATTCTCTTTGATGTGCCTGTTTGTATTTTTAAGCTTTGGAAATTCTGTTATTTCTTCTTTGATATTTCCTCCTTTATCTTCTTCCTTACTTAATCTTATTTATAGGAACATTTATTAGTTGTTTGCTTATACTGTATCTTGAGTTGCTTTCCTCTTTGAGTAAATTCATCTTGAGGATAACTCACTAACCAGAATCATCTCTTATAGGTCTTTACCCTAACTTTAAGAAGTGAAACAAACAGATTTTTTTTTTCTTTCTGATCTGCACACATTCAAAACTGAAATACAGAGAGGCATAATTTTGGCTTCTTTTTCTTCTTTATATAATTATATTTTAAAAATTCTTTGTCCTATTTTGGCCTCTGAATACTTGAAAGTAATGATTCATAATTTTCAGCATTCTTCATCTCCTTCTGTACCACAGCTGACAGGGTGGGCATACTGTATGTATGCCTTGGCTTTCTCTTCACAGTCCTAAAAGGAGAGAGCCAAGAGTGTGGTCTTTCTGACACCAGACACTGTAAGCAAAGTGTGGCTGTGTTTTCTCTGGCGAATGGGAAGATGGACTACAGTTGACATTGACAAGATGAGTTTCAGTTGCCAGCTGCTCAGCTGGGACATTTGTGTTCCCGTAAGGTTTCCCGCCACCGGAATGAGGTAATGTTTCCTTTGTGATCAACAACACTTTTCACAACTTAGTTTTAGACCATTAGATAAAAGCTAATTTTATGATTCTCATTTCCTCATTAAAATAGGTCATATGCAGAAAATGTAAATTGGAAACTGTCTTCCAGATTTTCATGTTGTGGTTTACTCTGGCTTCCCTAGTCCATATTGAGTTACTTCAGAAAACATTTTTAACTGAAATTCTAGAGTTCCTTTCAAAAATCAGTCCATCAAATACATACAACTTGCTAAGCAAATTAAGGATTTGGGGGCTAATATAAATCTTAGTTCTCATAACTAGAGCCAAAAGCAGATTTTTGCAGCTAATTAGAGATAACTGAGAGCTGTTTACCCAGGTTACACAATGTACCTACTCAGTCCCTTTGTCTCTCAAACTGCCATCTAGTTTTAGCTTTATCAGTATTAGCATTTCCATAATAATGGGGGAAAGGTATTAATTTTCCTCCTTCTAGAAGCACTGTTTAAAAAATTAATAAATGAGAAAGTTCAAACAAATGGCTAAAATGGTATTTTAGATTATTCATGGATTACAGTAACTGCCTATCAAATATTAATGACTACAAATGAAGCTTGCTATATTTATTTTGTGCAAAAAATTGAGTAAATACATGGAAAGAAGATTATTTTGTTAGTTAAAATCGTATTCCACAAACTTTCAGAAACTATGGCAATCTCCCAATTTCCAAACGCTTGCAGCCAATATGGCATTTATATCAAAGTGTAACTTACCCATGACATAAAGATGCAAAAACTCATCACTGGATATGAAAGAGCAGGCACCTGAATGTCTCAAGGAAGGCTTCCTCCTGTTTCATACCTCAGAAGCCAAACATGGTTATTTACTCTCAAACTTGTCCCTATTCCTTATTCTCTAGCTGATTGACTTAGATCAATATTTATGCAGCCTCCAGACTGTCAACTCTACTCACTGGATACCTAAGGCCCTAGGAAAGTTTAAATTCTTTTGAGACCAAAATAAACATGTAAACACTTGACAAGTTTGTTTATTTGGTCTATGGTGAATCTAAAATGTAAATTCTTCAGAAGTAAAGTTTAGATGTTTTACTTATTTAAGAATGTGGGGGATTTCTACGTCCATGAATGTGCAGTGCTATCCAGTAGGGAAAAATATAGGTTTTGAAGTAAGTCAGATCTGTAATTAGCCTTAGCTCTTTTATAGATATTAGAAGAACTATGGAAAATTGCATAAGTTCAAATCTCTCTTCCCATGTATAAATGGGATTGTTTGTATGTATTCAAATGTTTGATAAGAATGTTTATTATTGCTATATAAAATTAAGTCTCTTGTGCTATCTGGCATTTAGAAGTGCTCAAGAATTATAACTATTGTTTTTTAATCATAATATAAGAATAAAAAAGTCTCTCCATTCTTGATAAAATAAATAATATAAAAACATATATGTATCTCCCAGAATATTAATAAATTCTAAAATTAGATTTGAAATAAAATTATCTAATAAAGAAATATGAGTGTGAAGTGAAATTGTGTTAAGTATTCAGACTTTGAAAAAGCTTCTGAGAAGCTAGGGCAGAATTCTTATGCCTGGTAAATAATATATACTCTGTAGGCATTAAGGTTCTCAGCCCTGCTTGTCTCCCTTTGTCTGTGATGATATACTAGGTAAACACTCCCATTTCCCTTTCACGTCTTCCTTTCTTCCCTTCATTCTAACAATGACCTGTAACTACCAGAAAAATTACTGTCAGGTAAAAGCCTTTTTAATAGATGCTGCAATGAAAATTATAATTACTTTAAAGCAGTAAAAATTGTAATCTTAACAAGTAATACTCAGAAATGTTCTTGCTAAATACTCCTGTAACTCCTCAGTGATATTTTCTGAAGCTCTAAAAGAGTTTCCCTTTTTAAAGAACTGACATATAAAATACATCCACTCCCCCACTACAGATAAGAGACACTTTAATCCCATATTTTATTATTATAGGGATAGATAAATGGAAAGATAAATGATGTCAAGACTCAAATGATCAGACCTATAAAAGGCTAGATATGGGAAGTCATAATTTTCCAGACCTCTCCAACATGTGGCCTATTAACACTCCACAGAATAGAATGTGAAGACACAACTCTAAGAATTAAAGTAAAAAAAACACATATTTCAGTTAAGTGAACACATAGCTATGGTCTCACAGCTGGCTCTCACTACACACTACTGATGCTGGATTTGTCTATGTGACATTTAATATTCAGCTCCTGAAGGGCTGGGAAAGGTACATTGCTAAGTTGTGTGGAGCTAACACTTCCATAAAAATAAGAGTTAACATTTTATTTTAAAATTATGTGTGTGCCAGCTGTGCTAATTGCTCTACATAGATCATTTAACTCAATCCATTCAATAACTTAATGTTTTATGTATTATTATCCCCCTCACTTTACATATGGAATCTAAGGTTTAAAAAGGCTAGGTTATTTGCATACCCATGTTCATTCATAACAGCATTCATATCAGCTAAAATGTAGAAGCCACTCATGTGTCCACTGATGGATGAATGAGTAAGCAAAATATGATACATGCATACAAGGGAATATTATTCAGCCTTAAAAAGGAAGAAAATTCTGATACACACTACATGGTGGATGAACTTTGAAGACACTCTGCTAAGTGAAATAAACCAGTCACAAAAGGATAAATACCGTATGATTCTAGTTAGGCAAGGTACTTAGAGTCATCAAAATCATAAAGACAGAATAGAATGTTGGTTTCCAGGGGCCATGGAGTTGTTGTTTAAGATGGATACACAGAGTGTCATTTTTGCAACATGAAGAGTTCTGAAGATGAATGGAGGTGGTGGTTGTACCACAATATAAGCATACTGAATACCATTAAAAATGACTAATAAAATATCTTTCATGTTACATGTATTTTATCAAAATTGAGAGAAAAAACGGCTAGATAAGACATACATGATCAGCACTCAGGCAGTCTAAAACTCATACCCACCTCAACATCATGGCTTTATGCTGCTCTTCTATAGATAATGCATCACCCTGGGCTTGAGACGGTATTCTCCGAGCATCTGCAAGTAAATCTTTTCCTTTGGAGTCTTTGAAAGAAAACTTGGCACCTAGTAAGCCAGAAGAATTTTTTTTAAATACTTTGAGTTTTGCCGTTTTATTTTGTCATGCCTATTTTGCATACCAAAGGTTGCCTGTTTAATCAGTGAATTTTTACTACAAACTATGATACAGAAGATCACACTGAATTATCTAGGTTTTTAAAACTATGCTTTATACTTGATTATCTAAAACACTATTTTACCTCAATCCAATAAATACGATAGAGTACCAACTGTGTACCAGGCATAAATGCCAATATAAGATACAACTAATGCTTATGGTCTAATGAGGTAATATAGACCATGATACAAAGGAACTCAAAAGGACATTCAACTCACCCTGGAGGGAGAGGGGACTGTTCCAGATCTGCTGACACCAGAAGGACATGTCTTGAAGGACATGTCCTTAAAGGACGAGTAGGGGTGAGTCAGATAGACAAGGAAGCTAAAAACATGCCAGCGTGAAGCATATGCACGAGCAAAGCCATAGTCCAGACTCATACATTTCTGGAAGTGTCAGGAATGTAGTATGGCAGCAAGGAAGGCTACAATGAAGGCTATGGAAAGGCTAAAAAGGTAGGAAGGTAAAGATCTGAGGAACTATGCTAAGAAGTTAGGCTTTGTGATAGAGAGAGACGGGGTACTTTGAAATGAGGAAGTGCCATGATAATATTAAAATCTACAAAATATCACCCTGGTGAATTTGTGGATGAATCTGAAAAAAATACGTTAATACAGCTCTCCTTCACGTTATTCCTTAGTACACTTCAGCTGTGTATTTGGCTAAAGAGAGCCTTATAAAATTAAAGACCTATGAAACGACTCCAACACAGGGAAATTCAACTTAAAAGAAATAATGGAATTAGCCAATGGGAGAGGGAATAGAGGGAATGTAGCTTGGACATCTTGTGTTCACCTCAGAATGAATAAGGGAGAGGGTGTTCAGATGGCTCTTCAATTAGGCCATCTCTCAAGACCTATATCCACACCTCATGAAGCGGAAGGGAGCTGCTATCAACTGGACCACCCAACGGCTTTCACAGTGCCCATCCCCATCATTGAACAATTCAGAGAAGATTCTTTTAACATATGCAGTCAATGTTTAAGCTTCGCTAACATTTTTAAACACCGACCTTTTTAAAAAGGGGTTCTAAAAAATAAGCATGAAACTAAATCTCTCCAATACCTCACATGACATACATGTGTATATAATCTAGAAGGTGCATCTAGGGAGATGCAAAATGAATTATGGTGCCACAAGCTGCAGAACCTTGATATAAGCCTCTGCTGTACTCAACACTTCATCCTTCTTCTGTATTTTTACTCCTTTGAATATGCAGGTCTGCTCTTTCCATCATCCACATTTGTGTATTGTGGTCTCCACTGACGAAGGATATTCCAGAGGATTTCGGCATTTCTCATCCAGTGCCTAGAAGAATGTTCTGCACACGGTAGCAGGTCCATGAAAATTGACTAGCAAAAAGTAGAGCCTGACACCTAATCCAAATTCTTGAGCCAGACTCCGACATTAATGCACATTTTTACCTGTAATTTCTAGTTTATAACTAGAAACTGCTGAATTGACCTCATGATGGTTTGTGGTTAACAAGGTGGGAGAAGAAAGGAGTACATTGAGGAAAGGAGGAAGGCGTGGAGGCCTGGAGAAAACCCAGTGTGGAGAACTTTGTATATAATGTCTCTGTTTTTTTGTTTTTGTTTTTTTTTTTGTTTTGTTTAGGGTTGTTATTTTTGTGTGTGGTTTTTTTTTTTTTTTTTTTTTTTTTTTTTTTGCTATCCAGGGTGGTTTTCCTTGTTTTTAAAGGCTATTCCTCATATGTAATTAACTTCCAAATCTCCATTTCTTTGGTGCATGTACTCTAAAGGTTGTAATTTAATTATTTATTGCTAACTGGTTCTGTCTTTAGTAAGAAAAATTACATTGAAGACAAAAGAAAAATCAATGGCATTTAACGGCTAATATGGAATTCATACCTAAAAGTTTTTCCTCTTCTTCCCATCTTTTACCTGGCTTTATTTTTGTATGACTTATAACCTTATGCTTCGGAGCAGTTTTCAATTAGCTCTCAAGCTCTCCAATTTGTGGAGAATTCTGAACACTCACTTTTCCCCCAAAATAATCCTCTACACACACACACACACACACACACACACACTCTTATGTGTTTAAATTCCCATATTTTATTTATCCTTTTCATATGACTTACCACTCTCGCTTATTAATGATGTGCTATGATTATTGAGTATGTGCTCTGTATCACGTTCTGTATCATGTACTTTACAAAACATCATTCAACTTAATTATTTGAAATGATTTAGTTAATCGTCCTTATCTTGTGGCCCTATCTCTGTATGAGGGCATGAAGACAGAATTTACATCTGATTCTTCTTTTCCAAACTTAATAATGTCTTCATATGCATCCTTTCTGATACCAAACACATAATTAAATATTTGATGTGTGCCTAGGTGAATAAACGAATAAGTCTTTTTTTTTTTTTTTTTTTTTAATTTTTTTTTTATTTATGATAGTCACAGAGAGAGAGAGAGAGAGAGAGAGAGGCAGAGACATAGGCAGAGGGAGGAGCAGGCTCCATGCACTGGGAGCCCGATGTGGGACTCGATCCCGGGTCTCCAGGATCGCGCCCTGGGCCAAAGGCAGGCGCTAAACCGCTGCGCCACCCAGGGATCCCACGAATAAGTCTTTAAAAGAGTATTTGGTGTTTATTCTTAAACCAAATATTCTATTGGTAAACCTTAAGTTGTGGTAATGCAGAAAGATACAAACTCTTTATTAGATACATAAATTGGCAATGATTTTTCCCAGTCTGTGGTTTTTCTTTCACTGCGTATTTTTAAAGAGAAGTTTTAATTCTGATGAATTCCTAATTACTTTTTTTGAACATGCTTTTGGTGTAGGAAGGCATCTGTATCTAACTCACTATCAAAATCACAAAGCATTCTTCTCTTAGAAGTTTTATGATTTTTAGTTTTACATATAAATTCCTGATTAATATCTGTACCAGTAAGGTACAGATAGGAGATCATTTTTTTAGGTGATTTCCGATTAATTTAAGATTATTTGCTTAAAAGACTATCCTTTCTACACTTAAAAGTCTGTGAAACTTTGTAAAAAATCAGTTGTCCATAAGTGTATGGCTCTATTTCTAGAACATCTGTTCTAGTCTCTTGGTCAATTTTTGTCTTTATGCCAGGACATCACCATTGTCATTACTTTAGCTTTAGAGCAAGTCTTAGAATCAGATACTGTTAGTTCTTCAACTTTGTTCTTCTTTGTCCAAGTTATTTTGACTATTTTAGATCCTTTGCATTTCCATATTTTAGAATGTTTATCAATTTCTACAAAAAAAAAGAAAAAAGAAAAAGAAAAAGCCTGAAATTCTGATGAATAAATAGGCTTCTTTCCAAACCTTGTTGTTGTTTTCCTTTTTCTTTCTTGATTTTGTAAACTAGGAACTCCAGTAAAAATGTTGAGTAGAAATAGTAAGAGCAGATCCTTATTTTGTTCCTTATCTGAGTAAAACAAGATTCAAACTTTCAGCACTGAGTATATTAACTGGGCTGCTTTTGTTTTTGATGACATTTATTGTATTAAGTCATTTCTCTTCGAACTTTGCTAAGAGCATTTATCAGAAGTATATTAGCTTACTAATATGAAAAATTATACTGGTTAATTTTCAAATATTAAACTGAACTTTAATCCCGAAGATAAATGCTTCTTGTTCATTTTGTAGTATGTTTTACGTTATTGGGTTTGATTTGCTAAAATTTTGTTTAGAATTTTGCCTCTTTGCTTTTAAAGAATATTATTCTTATTTTCTTTTCTGACAGTATCCTTGGTTATGGTATCATATTAAGCTAGTCTCATAGAAACATGTTTGGAAATGTTTCTTTTAAAGATTCTGGAAAAGATTAGACAGACTAATTCTTTAAATATGTGATGTAGATACATACTGAAGCTATCTGAGCTGGAATTTGTCTTTGTGGGAAGATTTTTAACTATACTGTACCTTACTTTTCGTGAGTGGATATTAACAATTGATGTTTTTCAAGTAATTAGTCAATTTCTTTCCAAAGGTGTCAAATTCCTTGGCATTCAGTTGTCCATGACATTTCTTTCTTGTTTTTGTTCTTGTTTATCGCTTGGTATCTATGGTATCTATAGTGATGCCACTTCTCCTTTTTTGTTTGGTTTTTGGTCCTATTTTTTTCCAGATCATTCTACTAGATATTTGTCATCTTAACTGATCTTCAGCCAGCTTTAGCTTGTAGTTTTTTCTATTAGTTTTTTGCTTTGTATTTTATTACTATTTTGATTTTCATTATTCCTTCTATTTACTTTGTGGTTAATTTGAATATATTTTTCTAGTTTCTTAAGTTGGAAAGTGGAATAACTAATTTGAGACCTTTCCTTTTTTCTAACACCGGGGTTAAGTACCACACATTCCACCTAGACTACTGCTTTAGTAGCATCCCACTTACTCAGGTATGTTGCATTTATATTCAGTTCAAATTATTTTCTAATTTCCATTTTGGTTTCTTATTTGACACACAAGTTCTTTAGAAATATGTTATTTACTTTCCAAATAATTAATTTCCAGAAATGTTTCTGTTCTTTATTCCTCACTTAATTTTGTATCCATCAGAAAACATATGTTGTATATGAATTATATTAAATGTATGACTTATTTACTGTCCAGAATATGATCTACCTTGGTAGGTGTTACATGTGAAATTGAAAATAATGTGAATTCTGCAGGTGTTGAGAGGGGTGTTGTATTGTTTAAAATATTAAAACATAATAAGAAATTGTCTAATTCTCTTTTCAGTTTCATGAGTTTTAATCTAATGTATCTTTTTTATTGTAAAAAAAACACATAAAATTACCATCTTAGCCCTTTTTTTAAGTGTACATACACTTCAGTAATGTTAAGCACTTTCATATTCTTGGAAATCAGATCTCTAGCACTTTTCCATCTTGCAAACCTGAAACTCTACACCCACTAAGAATTCCTTATCCCCTCTTCCCCAGCCCCTGGTAACAACCTTTCCACTCTTCTTTTCTACAATTTGACTATTCTGTGTGCCTCATACAAATGGAATCATACAGCATCTTTCTTAATGTGACTGGCTTATATCAAATAGCAGAATGTTCTTAAGATCCATCCATGTTGTAACATGTGACAGGGTTTCTTCCTTTTTTAGATAGAATAATACTCCATTGTATACATCCATCACATTTCTGTTCATCCATTCATCTGCCAACAGGCATTTGGGTGGTTATAGACTTCTGTCTATTGTGAAAGGGCTCCTCTGGGTGTGCATGTATCTCTTCAAGATCTTGCTTACAATGATTTTGGATCTATGTCCAGAAATGATTTTTATTCAGTCATATCATAGTCCTATTTTTAAGTTTTTGAGAAACTTCCATACTGTTTTTCTATAGCAGTTGCATCATTTTATAATTCCATCGAAAGTGCAGAATGGTTCTAGTTTCTTCCTATCCTCATCAAAACTTGTTATTTTAATTTTTTGTTCTTGTCCCTGTTGCTATTGTGACATCCTAATGGATATGAGGTGACATCACATTGTGGATTTGACTGGCATTTTTCAAATGATGTTGAGCATCTTTTCATAGGATTGTTTGTCATTTGTATATTTTCTTTGAGGAAATGTCTCTTTAAGACCTCTGCTCATTTTTTAAAATCTGGTTATTTCTATTTTTATTGTTGAGTGGTAGGAGTTGTTTGTATATTTTGAATATATATTCTGGATTATCTCCTTATTAGATATATGATTTGCAAATATCTTTTCCCACTCTGTAGGCTGCCATTTGTTCTGTTGATTTTACTCTTGGATAGACAAAGGTTTTTAATGTAATTTGTCTATTTTTGCTTTTGTTGTCTATAGTTTTTAGCTAGCTTCTAGAGTTCTCACAGAGGTATTCTGATTCATATACCATTGTTAACTCAGTGTTACAATGGGGGAAGGAGGGTCTGTAGCTTCTCAGTCACCATCATGCTGATATCACTTCATACTTAGTGAATTTTTAAACTCTGTTATTAGGTGTATGAGCATTTGAAATATATCTTTTTGATGAATTCAGTCCCTTTATTATAATGAAATAAATTCCTTTATCCCTGACTATATTCTTTCCTCTGAAATCTACTTTTGATATTAACATGCTGCTCCAGATTTATTTTGATTAATAGTAGTGTGATATATTTTTAATTCTTTTATTATTAATCTTTTTTGTCTTCAAATATATATTTTTTTATTGGCAGGATGTAGTTGGCTCTTATTTACCTTAATCAGAATATTTTGACCATGCACATTTAAGGTATCATTCACATGCTTTTAATTCTTTTGTTTTACGTCTCATGTATTTTTGTTAATTTTTACTTCTTTTTTCCCTTCCTTTAGATTAATTGTAAGCAATTTTTTATGATTACATGTTATATAATTTGGTGGTTTAATACATAAAATATATTGTTATATGATTTCAGGTGATTATCTGAGGATTTATAATACATAATGTTAATTTATCACAGCCTAATTTCAGGTGATATTATATGACTTTCTCTACAGTATATGAGCTTAGAGTAGTATACTTCCTTTTCTCCTCCCCAAAACTTTGTGCTAATGCTGCCATGTGTTTATCATTTCTAGTGTTTTGTGTTTTATTTTAAGATTTTATTTATTTATTCATGAGAGACACAGAGAGAGAGGCAGAGACATAGGCAGAGGGAGAAGTAGGCTCCTCGCAGGGAGCCTGCTGTGGGACTAGATCCCAGGACCAGGGATCATGACCTGAGCCAAAGGCAGATCCTCAACCACTGAGCCACCCAGGCATTCCTATTGGTACCCAGGCATTCCCATTGTTTTTAGTACTTTCATGGAGATTCAGAGTTTCATCTGATTTTATTTTTCTTTTACCTATACTTCTTTTTAGATTTCTTGTAGTGTGGGCATGGTGGTGATGAATTCTTTCAGGTTTTATATTTCTAAATAAGTCTTTATTTCACTATAATTTTTTCAAGATAAATTTTGCTAAATATAGTATTCTAGTGGAGTAGGTGTGTTTTTGTCAATCCATTAAAGAAGTTGCTCCATTCTTTTCTAACTTGCATTGATCCCATTGATAAATCTGCTGCTATGTTTATGTCAGTTTCTTTCTCTCCCTGGCTCAATTTAAGATTTTTCCCATTTCACTATTTTTAGCAATTTGATTATGATGTGTTTTGCTATTTTCTTTTGCTTGAAAAACTTCTTGGATCTATAGCTTCATAGTTTTCATTAAATTCTGCAAAATTCTGACCATTACTTCACCAACATTTTTTCCTCCCATTTTACCTTCCTCACTTCCATTTTATCGTCTTCACAAACTCCAGTTGTGCACATAGCAGGCCACCTGGAGTTCCATAGTTCACTGATATTCTTTTACCTTTATAAAATTAACTTTTATGTCATTGTTTCATTTCGGGCGGCTACTATTGCTATGTCCTCAAGTTCACTTTTCTTTTTTGCAATGACTAATCTAATGTTAACCCTATCAGTTAATTTTTCAAATCAATCATTGTAGTTTTCTCCTCCAGGAGTTTAAATTTGGTCTTTTTCACATCTTCCGTATTCATATCTACTTTAACACATGGAATACAGTTATTATAATTGTTTTAAGGTCCTTGACTACCAGTTCTAATATCTGTCATTTGCGGTTTAGCTTCAACTGATAGATTTTATTATGGGTCATTTTACCTGCTTTTCTGCATGCACAGTAATTTTGTATTAGATGCCAGACATTGTGAATTTTTTCTAGAGCAGATATTAAATATCTTGTATTCTTGTAAGTATTCTTGATCTTGGCTTTCAAATTAAATTACTTGGAGACATTTTTAAAATATTTTAGTCTTGCCTTTAGAATTTGTCAGGGAATTTGAAGAAGTACTCAATCCAGGATAAATTATTTATGACTATTGAGGCAAGACCTTTCTAAGTACTCTATCCAACACATAGTAAATTATGAGGTTGTCCAGTCTAACCCATGGCCATAAGTGCTATTCCTTTCTCTGTGTGAGCATCAATTTATCTCTAGTCTTTTCAGATGATTCTTTCTCCTGCTTTAGTAGTTTTCTCACATAAAATGCTGATCAATATTCAGTTAAGTACCAAAGAGGACTCTAAGGAAATATCAAGAGTCCTCTCCCTCTTCCCCTCCTCTCTCTCTTTCCCTCCCTCACACTTCTTTTCTCAATTTCTCATGTCTCTGGAATAGTTTCCTGAGAAATCTCGCTGCCTTGGTCTCCTCCTCACCTCAAGGATGACACTGGATTCTGGCTGGGTTCCTTTTTCATGTGCCACTATCTGGAAACTCTTTTAAGGTTTTAATCTGGGGAAACTGTAGAACTCACATTGTTTATATTTAATCTCTCAGGGACCACTGTCCTTTGTACTCTGATGTAAAGTATATCACAAAGCATTGTTTCATATATTTTGTTTATTACTTCCTTAGATATTTATAGAGAGTATAAAATTACTCCCCGTTAATCCAACTTTTAAAAATCTTTTTATACAAGTGGTATTTTTTTTCAGTCCTGATTAAATAGTCTACTCTAGATGGCACCATGTGCAACCATATTTTCTTTGTAGTTAAATGTTTCACTACTTCTTGATTAGATAATGAAACTGCATCCCATTTGGATAAACACATATTTGTGACTTTGAGGATTTCATTTTAAAGACAACACCAAAACAAAACAAAAAAACAAACAAAAAAGACAACACCAAAAGAATAATGGCAGGGATCTTTGAATTTGATTTCATTACTTGCTAAGGGTCCGTGGGATGCCATTAGCATATCAGAAAACTAAAGAAGAGCCTTATCTTCTAGCTCTTTAAGGCAAAGAATTAGTGACAATTAAGTAGGCATCTTTTGCTAAATAAATAAACATAAATAAGAAACCTTTGGCTATTATTACTGGTGAGAAAAAAATTTCACGAAAAAGCTACTTGTGTACAATCTTTCTTTTGTTCCCTAAAATACTCACATTAGCAAAACATGTAAGCATCTGATGAAAAAATATGGTTTACTTTTTTTTCTCTTTTAAAGATATTAAATACATTCAATGGTCTAGGAATTTGTAATTGTTGACAAATATGCATCTACTTATTAGCAAATTTGGAATTAACTTCAGGAATGCCCATTTTGATTAAAAGACTTAGGTCATAGATTTTGGGATCACATATTTTCAAAGATTCTTTGGAAAATCACCCAATAAAACAATCTCTTCCTGACAAGGATTAGCTTTGGTATTTTGACTTCTTTTTTGGTCTCTTATGATGAATTAGGAGACAAAGGTGGGAAATGAGATTCTTTTCTGTTGATATAAGTTGTTTTAACTGATAATAAAATATCAGGATTTTTTTTTTCTATGCTTGTATTAGAATTGAGCACTGTCAGATTTTTCTGAGACTTTAAATACTTTCTCCTGCAAGAATTTTACTGCATGCAACTTTGCTGGGAAACTTTTTCAGTGTTGTCTGAAAATACCATGATGTCTGGATCTTGGTTTATTTGGATGAAAGACAAAAGAAATGATGTAAGAGAAGCTATTGTGAGAAAAGGCCATTATTAACATTTCAATGAAACTGAGTGGGCTGAAAAGTTTCACATCTATGCTGAAATAGTGGAGTGACCTTACTGTTTTACACCAGGAAATGGTCTTAATTTATTAGATATAACTGTTACTGTAATTCCAATGGATGATTATAAGAGCTAACTGAAAAGGAACAACCCTAGTTACTATTGTTATTGTCTAACTTAGAAGTCAACAGCATAAATACATGTTCACAAATCACATACACTGAAATGACTATTATTGAATATTAGCTGAAGACTTGGGTACTGACAAATGTATGAAAGTATTAGTGAGATTCCATGAAGTTAGAGCCATTACAAAGAATGTAAATGAGTGGTATCATGTGTTCCAAGGTGTTTATATCACCAATTTTATGAGAGAGATAATGAAGTTTAAAGAAGAAAACTAAGATCCAACTTCTGTCTGTCTGCTATAAAGGAGAAAAAGTCTTGATACTCTCCAACTGAAAAATTTCAGATATATGAGGAGAAAAAGAGACAGCATTCTATGCAATATTCTTCATTAAAACTTGTCACATGTTTATTTTGTATGCAACATCCTGCATCAGAATACAATAACACTAGACAAACAGAATGTTCCAGAGACTACAGCCTAATAAAATTCAACTTTTTGTCTCCATCCTTGTTTTACTCTGTTCATTTCCTGTTTGAAAAACTAAAATGTAGTGATTATTCTTTAATTTTTCTTTGAAGATTGAGTTTCTGAATCTATTCTGGATTTCAAGATTCACTGTACTGTATAGTTGACTCAAAGCAATATAATTAAATGGCCTGTTTTGCTCTGTTTTGTTTTGTTAAATATTTTATGAGTTTGTGTATATGTGTGGTATGATACGTACACATGGGTGTGTGCATGTATGTGTTGGGTGAAGTAGCAATTCTTTTTTGGCTAAGATAGCACAATATAAAAACAGTTCCAATTAAATGGTTATTTGAGTTCTGGCTAAGTATGGTTCACTATTCAAAAAAGAAATAAAATTAAATGTGATTTCTTTATGGTTAATAACAATTCTAACATTTTAGAAAAAAACACAAGTCACAGCCTTGCCAAGGCCTAGCTACTAGTGAGAATCCCAAGTAGACTGCACTAAGCATGGAGCTTGATGTGGGGCTAGATCTCATGACCCTGATATCATGACCTAAGCCAAAACCAAGAGTCAGTTGTCTAACTGACTGTGTCACACAAGTATCCCAACACAGAATTATTTTTGAGCCAGGTAATTTCATGTCAGTCAAATACTAATTGAGTAGTATAACAGAATTGTGATATGATATGTGTTATCCTAAAGAATTGCAGAATGTTTTTTTGCATTTTGTCTTTCAGGACTTTGAACTGGAGATTGCAAGGGAAAGGCAGCACTGTTCTCCCATCCCCAACAGCTTTTCTTCATTTTTACATTCAACTGATTACTTAACCTCTTATTTCATTGAGGAAGTATTGGCATTCAGAATAGACTCGGGTTCTTACCCCTTTACCAAACTCACCAACCCACTTGTGTCTGAACCATATATACACATTCTACTTTTGCTCCTAAAATAGCAGGTGAACTGCATGTATTCAATACCCCTGGAGAGGCAAATCACAAACCCTTGTGCCTAATCAAAACCTCTGCATTTGAGGTTTGCATTTATTCTACTATCTAAACAAGTATTCTTTTTATTTGATATTTTATATACTCATATTTTATAGTATTAAATCTTTCATCATAAAAACAATAACAAACAAAACTTCCCCAGACACAAACCATCTCCCATTGCACAATTTACCACCACTTTCCAAGAGTTGTCTATATCTGTTGTTCTACTTCTTTCTGTTATTCATACACCAGGCTGGTAACACCTGCCAATGCCTCCACTCGGAACACATTGCCCTTAGAATAAATACAGCTCATCCCATCATTACTTTGTCCAGTTCTCTGATCGAATGCTCTTTCTTTAGAGAAGCACTTTGATCATCTTTTTAATAGTTATCCCCATTTCCCAAGGCACTCTCCATTAATCTTGTTAAATTTTTCTTCTTATTACTTACCACCTCCTAAAATCAATAAATCATCAATCAATCAATCAATCTCATCCCTCTTTTATCTCCCTCTCATACACACACACACACACACACACACACCTGGTATGTTATTTCTTCAATTTCTCCAGTAGAATATAAACATCCTACAGGCCAGTGACTTGAATTAAGATGTTTGGGAATAGTTTCTCAGAAGAGCTCCTGTCAATTCAGCCCACAATATATTTGGCAAGTGAATGAATGAAAATCCTTATATTTAGTTATGTTTTGTATTGGATTCTACCAACAATTTCATTTGTAACAGAGTGTTGACAGCCCAAAAGTTTGAAAACTTCTGTACCAGAAGATAAACTCCCCTTTCTCCTCTTTTTCTATTAGTATATTTTGGTCTTGTCTACACTGAATTCCAGGTTTTGGGCTATAATTCTATCAGAGGAATAATCAAATTCATTACATTACAAAGAATGTTTAAAAAAAAAAGCTGAGTATCCCTAGCATATTGATACTGTAGGCTCACTAATTTATACTTGGAAGAATTTTAAAGAATGAAGAGCTGTTCAATTATTTATAAAAATATAAATAAAAATATAAATAAAAAATATAAATAAAATAAAATAAAAATATAAATAAAAAATTAAAAAAAATTAAAAAGCTGAGTATCCCTAGCATATTGATACTGTAGGCTCACTAATTTATACTTGGAAGAATTTTAAAGAATGAAGAGCTGTTCAATGTTCAAGTCATTAACTATTTTCAGTGAGTCGTTATCCAAAGTCATTTTCTATGTCCTACATTGCAGGTGAAGTCTCCTGGAGAGTGTCCTGGACCAGTATTCAAATTCAGGGTTCTCTTCTGGCATGTGATTTTTGGGTAAGACTATTTCAGAAACTTCTGGAAAATGGAATAGTAGGCCTCATCAGAGTACACAGACTGCAGGGTGGCCTTCATGTTTACGATCTGTCTCATTCCTTCCCCTTGAGTGCAACTGGGACCTCTGACTTGCTCCTGACCAGTGGAATATGGCAAAAATCATGAGATGTCACTCCTGTGATTTGGTTTCATACTACATTACATAAGACTTCCATTTTAGTAGACTGAAGGAAGGTTAATCTGGCTGGCTTGATGAAACCTGCAGCCAAATTGGAAACACTCATGTGTCTCTTTCCTACTTTTTCTACTATCTTCAAGAAACTGTGGGCTGCCTCTAGAACCTGAGGGCAGCCTCCAACCAACAAGTAGCAAAAGTCTAGGCTCTTGGTCATACAGTTCCAAGCAAAACTTGTTCTGCCAATAACCCTAATCAGAGTGGAGGCAAATTATTTTCTAATCAAGCCTCCAGATGAGAACACAGCCCAGCTGCACCTTGATTATACAGAGAAACCAGCTAAATTCCATCTGCACTTCTGATTTACAGAAACTATGAGATAATTAATGTACATGTTTTAAGCCACTAAGTTGTACCTTTTTGTGCAAAAATAGAAAATTAATACACCATTTAGTAAGCCAATGCATGTAAGTAGAGGCCACCATACTTAGAATGATTAATAATGGATAAGATACAGGAATGAAGAATAACTTAGGCCACCACTAAGACACCCATCGTGTTCTAGAAAGTTCAGGGGAGAAAGAGCTCCTTTTCCACTCACTGGGGCTAAAAGGTAGAAATGGCTGAGAGGCCCCAGGGTAGAAACTAAACTTCATTACTTCCATCACCAGTGTAATAATATGGAAGGAAATAAGAAGCCTCTGTTTTATTTCTAGTTAACATTTAAGTGACTATGCTCTACCAGGTTAAAATATCAGGAAAAAAATTTTTTTGCCTTCCCTGATTCCCAAAATAGTATTTTTGAATACTATTTTTGGAATAATATTTCCACTGCAGCATTTAAGCACTTCTCACAATCATAATAAATTATTTGCATATTTACATACAGAATGACCAATTTCCTTTGAGATAGGGGCAGAAACATCTGCTTTTTTTTTTCTTTCTTTCTTTTTTTTTTTTTTGTAACTGCTTAAACTTAGTGATTTCTCAATAAATGTCCATGTTGCTGAGAAAGACAAGTTGAACTCTCTCAAATGCTCACAGGGTAATTCAATAACCCCATTTCCAACCCTCTGCTCAATTCTCCATAGATCCTATGGAGAAGTTTTGCAAGGCATCATCTCTATTTCTGGTCCATGAAAGTGTGCTCAGCAGATTTGTTGGTGTGCAGGATGGCAGCGATTCACTTAGAAGTAAAGATGATCCTGCAGATAATATACAAAAGAGAACTAAAAGCTGTGGTTGTGCTCATGTCCCAGAGCCACTCCAGCACTAGTTATTTCTCAGAAAGCTTTAGACAAAAAGCTTCAGACTTATTCAGAACCTCTTGTTTGATAAGGGCTGCTGGAAACTATATAATAAGAGCAATCTATACATAGATTTTTTTTTTTTAGTCACTGTTGCCTTCTACCAACACGACAGATATTATCTTTGATGTGTGTGGGTTATACTTATTTTTATGTTACAGGAAGTCTAAATATAATTCTAGAAATCAGGGGGAGAGATTAAGAGTTTATTTTATTCTCCTTAAGAAAAATGTCCAAATTCGTAAGTAAGGACAGCATTTGTTGTTATGGTTCCTGCTCACTAAAATATCCTGGAAGTCTTGTCAGCACATCCTAGTTTTGCTTTGTTGTATTGTGTTTTGTCTCTCCACCCTCATCCAAGGAAGACATACGCTTATCCCTTGCCCCTTTTGACACAGGCGTACTTTGGGTGGTTGGGTAGGGGAATATATTTCCCTTTATTAGTAACAGCTACAACTAAGGAGTGATTTGTAAAATTGGGTAATTAGCCTCTTTCATTTTGGGGAGATTAACAATATACCATCCCAGAAACTAGAGTTGGGAGACTAGCCCCTACATTCTTGAAGCAACAAGACCCACAGGTGGGGAAACATAGGCAGGATAAACCATTAAAGGTATCTGCTTTCATGGATATTGAACTTTACCAGGACATTAAATCTAAGTCTTCCCATTTCTCAGTTTATTAATAGATTCTACTTAACATCCCTGAGAAAAATAGTACTAAATCGTGTATGCTTTTCTTCAGAGCACCCAATGATTACCTCTAAGGGAAGACTTCTGAACCTTGGCGTTACCATGGAAATATTAAGCTGAGGCTCAGAATCAGTTCACTTTTCCAAACCATCCAAATGTTCCTGTTTTAAAATGTCATCACTAATAGATCTACTTTGTTTGGTTTTAAAATGTGTGTAGCAGTAATCCAGGGAAGTAGTAAGCCTTTTATTAGCCTCCAGAATAATAATCCTGAAAGTACATATATATAATAAATATACAATGTTTATACATTTCATCCCAAAAAAAGTCTGTAACAAACAATTTTCATAAATTTTTGTGATAAATTTCTATTCTACTACATTAAGAGCTCAAAATGATTTTACTTGGAAAGTTGACAGGAACTAAATAAAAATATATAAAATATATGTATATATATTATACAATATATATACTAATGATTTTCCCAAGCTCATTTACTCTGAAGACAAAATGGGTCACTATACACTTGAAATACAGTGACAATATACAACATTTTTACTTTTATTACTTCCCATGTCTGCTTTTCTCTGCGTTTTTAAGATGCCTAATTAGAAACACAAAAAAGAAAGAAAATGGTTTTAACCCCATCTTCAACAGCTTATAAACCTCTTTAACTATGTTCAACTCCCAGAGGAATGAGGATCATTTTATCTTACTAAAGATATAATAGCTATATTCCCCAGAGCTGTGGGGAATAATTTTATAGAACATAATAATATTAAAAAAAATTAATGTATTCAAAATATGGCACAAGAAGAACCAGAGCCATATGTACAATTCAGAAAAAATAAATCACATCATTTCTGATTGTTAATTAAGTCGTTTAAAGGCTTTTCTCTCATGCTTAATGCATCTTTCAGAATAAAAAGAAAATAATCTCATTGACCAAAATGTGTTAATATGCAGTTACTTTAAAAGAAAGATGAAAAATGTTTTAAGCACTATACATCTAAAATTAATTATTGATGGGGCAACGTCTTTTTTTTAGTTTGACATAAATAGCTAATTATAATTTTGTACTTTAAATGCTGTTTTTTGAAATATACAGACTTCAAAATTCATCCAAAGCAACCTACTTCTCAAAAGTAAATTTACCTTGGAAAACATATCTTCCCTTTGTTGGCTCACAGTGGGTTAAATCCTCTCCAAAACAGTCTGTGGTGGGTGAAAGGAAAATAATTCCATTTGATTGATTTTGAATCATATTTAAGGACTGGTTGAAGACATGTTCTCTAGAAAACCCAGAAACCATAACTCACTGTGATTTTTCTTAAGCTCCTGTCAACTTCCCAAGAAAGCTTATTTTGAGCTCTTACTGTGGTAGAATAGAAATTTATCACCAAAATTTATGAAAATAGGTGTACATAGACATTTTTATTAAGACAAAAGGAAAAACTTCTATTCACATATTGACAGCTTATGAAGCATCGTAATAAAAGTTTTGGTTTCTCTCTTCCACTAGTAGACCCACTGCTATCCTGGTGGAAAATCTCCTGCCATGTACAATCTGGAAGTGGCCTGAGATCCTGTCTCTACTCAGCTCAGTGAGTAAAAGAGGGAAAGCAAGAAATAATCCTTGACGCAGACATTGTGGCTGATGAAACCAATATAAATTCTTCCTGTCCAGCTGATTTGGCTGGAGGGTATTGGAGCTACAGGATCACAGACACTTAAAATGTGACCAATCTGGCGACTTCCTCAGAGGAAAGCTCACAGGGTTGTTTTTTGTTTTCAGATTTTCCACTTTGCACAATTTTAGAATTCTATATTACTTAATAATTTAGCTTGCAAAAGAGAGAAGCATCCAATTAAAGGGAGGACAAAAGGAGAGAGTTTGGGTTTTTTATTGTTGTTGTTGTTTTTGTTGTTTTTTTTTTTTTTAAGGTGCCTGTGTCTGAATATTAGTAGCACTGTTATAGTAGCTTACATATTTTTTTACTAATTTATCCCTGCAACTATCTGATAGATCAAGTAATGAAGACAAGAGAGAAGGGTCAATAGTTAGTCCAGAGAGACATCTAAATAGCACAGCATTGAAACCCAGCATTCCAAGCTCTGGGAACAACTTTTCTACAAATCTATTACACTTTACTTCAATGGTCAAATAAACTAACTGAATATTTCTTACGATTTTATTTAATTGAAGGTTTAACTCCAAATTAGTTCCACAACCCATTTTATAATATAGTAATTGGATATTAAGAAATTACATTGGCTTTCTCTCAATTTATTTATTTTTTACTCATTCAACAAGCATTAAAAATGATGTGTCAGATCCTCTGCTGAATCTGGGGCTATTTTCTGCAACAAGACAAGTATGGTTCCTGCTCTGAACTCTGCACTCACATTCTAAGGGGAGAATGAGAACCAGCTGTCATATATGGGATGAACATAGCAAAAGGGGAAGCACAGATTGGTGTGATGCCAGGAAGCATGTGGAGTGGAGGGGCCAGGGGCTGAGGAACAGTGGAAAGACCAGCAGCAGCGAATAGGGATCATGCTGAGATTTGAAGGCAGGAAGAAGTTAACTAGTCAATGTTGTGGAGAGTGGCTCTATCCTAGGACTTAAAGACCTGACTGCATGAACAGGATAAGAAGAAGGGACTCAAAATGAGGCTGGCAAGAAGGCAGGGTTGGGTTATGCAGGGCCCTGCAGCTGAACTGAGGATCAGGGACTTCATCAGGTGGTCAATGGGGAGCCATTCAAGGCTTAAGACCTAGGGAGGGTCGTGCACTAATTATAGGTTTCAGAAGATGTCTCTGGTTCCAGTTGTAGATGAGAAGAGCAAATGTGTACACCTGCAGGGAGACTACAATGATTGATCAAGTTCAAGGTGGTGGTGGCTCATCCTTAAGGGAGAAAGAATAGAGATGCTCAGTGTGTAGAGTGAACAGCTAAGTGACTAGCAGGTGGAAAAGCAGTAGAATGAGGTGGTGAAGGGGAAGAGAGAAGCCACTGACAGTTAATAGCATTTATGTATTACCCTATTCCCTTCTAGATTAAGTCTCAAAAGGTGACTGACATAGCCCATATACTTATAAAACTACTTTTTTGACTTCTGCAAATATTTCTTTTTTTTTTTAAAGATTTTATTTACTTATTCATGAGAGAGACAGAGAGAGAGGCAGAGACATAGGCACAGGGAGAAACAGGCCCCATGCAGGAAGCCTGATGGGGGGACTTGATCCCCGGACCCAGGATTATGCCTTGGGCCAAAGGCAGAAGCTCAACCACTGAGCCACCCAGACATCCCTGAAAATATTTCTAATATTAAATATATTCTAATATTCAATGGGATCTATGTTTATTTTTCCATTTCTTTTAAATTTTTTTCAAAGATTTTGTTTATTTATTTGAGAGAGACAGAGCTAATGAGAGAGAGCATGAGCAGGGAGGAGAGGGAGAAAGAGGTTCCTCGCTAAGCAGGGGGCCCAAAGCAGGGCTCGATCTCAGTACCCTGAGATCAGGCCTGAGCTGAAGGCAGACACTTAACTGACTGAGCCACCCAGGTGCCCTTATTTTCCCATTTCTGTAAGTAGAGTCCCAACAGAATAAAATTATACTTTTAATTCTTGTCAGAATACCACCAGAAAATACACACAAAATTAAAATAGCTTTATGTCTTTTTATATTCCTATATTTACATTTATATTTAACTTTATAGGGATGAGTCAGAGCCCCTTACATGGTTGCACCAATTGCACTGTATAACCATACTTGCCAGGAAAATTGTCCTGGAAAGGGCATGGTTGCTTAGTTTGCTGGTTGTTTAAATTAACTGTAAAAGATGATATGGTTCCTCAATATTATTGAATAATGTTGTCAGACCTTTCTTGGTTATCACTCAACTTCTATAATAACCTACTAAACAAAGGAGTTAGTTCTATCCCAAACAGTGGTTAATAAAATGAAAATTCCAGTCCAACAGTCATACAGACAAACCATTCAAGACTGAAAAAATAGTTAAGTGATACTTTCAGTGCAGTGAGACCAAGCTAGCGATGCAAAGATAAGAATGGCCAACCTAAGTGGAATGCCTTCTAAATGCCAGGCACCAAACTAAGAATTACACAGAATTAGCTCATTTAATCCTTCCCAAAATGTAGATGGTAATATTTATATCTCTATTTTGTAGAAAAGAAGTAAAGATATAGAAATCAATCATCCTGCCTGAAGTCAAAAGCGAGGAAGCTATGGGAGATAGAATTCAAAGCAGCCAGCCTGCGTTGATGGCACACGTTACCAAAAAAAATAAAAATAAAAAATAAAATAAAAATAATAAAAAAAAAACCACAGAGCTTCTCCACAGAGGCATTCCTCTGCCCAGACACAGAAAACTAAAGTTCCAGATGTGTATCTGAATAAGCACACCTTCAAATAATCCCATTTTGCACACATACAGTGTCTTTTCTCTGGGAAAGTTAGCATGATAAAGAAGATCATCTGAAATAGAGTAGCTGCCATGGCTGGAAAGAAGCCTACTGCCATTTAGCAGATAACCTTCTTATCATGCAGAAAAATATCAGGGCAAACAAATGGAGCACAAAGGAAATGAGACCATCAGCAAAGAAGATAAAAAAGTTTGTACAAAGCACCTTTTTATAAATGGATGGCTGTCAGTTAAAAATCAATTTCCCGTGGACAAGACCAAGAGCAAGCAAGAGGAAAATAAACATGTTTAAACTATTGGAGAGTCCATAATTTAAATACAGACTCTTCTGTTGAGTGGTAGTGTGTATTGAATCGGTTCCACGGTGGCGATAACGAACGTCACGCTGCATTTCAGGAGGCACGAGAGAGGAAGCAGGGCTAAGAGGAACGAATGCATGATTGATGCTGAATATTTGGGGTTGCCTAGAGCAAAGGAGGGGGGGCTGCATAAACGAGATCTTTGAAGATTTAATAGATTCCTCATTCTCTGTCAGTTGGGCCTTTCAGATTTGTCAAGAGCAAGCTCTGTTTTTCCTTACACTTAGGTATTTTTTAGCTAGGGCTTTAGGTTAAAAAAAATCAGGTCGAATTTAAGCTTATGGACAATGAAAGTTTAGGATTAAAGATACTGTTTTATTCAGCAGCTTAGGTGACAATATGCAGTGAATTTAAGTTTTAAAAATGGATGTTCTTATAATGACACAAGCAGTATCAATATGACATATTCTTTGATGCAAAATATTTGAAATTGTTGACATTTGCATGATAAATTGGAATGTGTGGAATAGGCACGGGAGAAAAATTAAGGCATAACACAATGGCAAAATTAAAGACTACTTATTAATAGTGAAGGCAAAATTCTAGTTGAACTGGAAAGAGCGAAGGAGTTGCTAATTGTTTTTCTCTCTAGATGGAATGTAAAACCAAGTGTAAAAAGTTCATGAATGAGACCAGAGGATTGGCATTACAGCAAATTCAATGATTTTTGAAATACAGGCTTCTACAAAGAACATACTATTATTTCTGTCTAGACTTCATGGCACAGTAGAATAAACAAAGACTGACAACATCAATATATTTCATAAATATATTACTGGAATTTACATCATTTCTGACTTAATATTTTCTGGGCTACTCTAGATAAAGCAACATGTATATTTTATAAAAGAAAATCTATTGGTAATGCCATTTATTAACAGACAAAGAAATAGTAATGCCATTTATTTCTGAATATATTCATCTTCTTAAGTAAACCTAGGAAATCTGAACTTGGACCCATAGATAATTCATTAGCTTCAGTCCATAGTTTTGTTTTCTTAGAGTCTTCTCATACATATAATATCCTAGCACAATTTTTGTAAGATTGCTTCAAGGGATTTTTTTTTTTTTCTGAAAGGGTATATCCCATATAAAATAAACTATGGCGGATAAGTTGTAAAGCTATCGATTGACATGGAGCTGAAATAACTTCTTTCTACAAAATTTCTTCTAGAGATATACACATTTTTGTAATGAAACCACTGGCAACAGATGGAAGTCCACCAACAGGTCTCAAATTTTTGAGTCTAACATTTCCTAGAACTGTGGATACAGAGAAGACGACTAAAAATATATTTCTGGAGAACAATTAGTCACTCTCAGGAAATCTATAAATACCATGGCAAAGCAATATGGTATAGACATTCTGCCCCACAGAAAAGATGAGCCATATTATATCATCTCATGATTTGCAATTTTGTGTGATGTAGACATGCTTTGTCATTTCTTTCTTTCTTTTTTTTTTAAACCTTTATTTTTAGAAATCACTAAAAACGAAATAGTTCCTTTGGCTGAAAGGTCTATGGAGAACATAAGAATGCTGCCCCTCCCCCACCCGCCCCTCCTGCCTTTGCACTGGCAACCTCTCCAGAAGGTTCTTTCACTGTTCTCACTTGAAGAGGAGAGGTTTTGCCTGCCCAATCCTACGAAGTTCTTCTACAAATACACATTCCTATGAAAACAAACCAAAAAAAAAAAAAAAAGAAGAAGAAGAAGAAGAAGAAGAAGAAGAAGAAGCTGGAAAAGCTGAGTACATGCAGTGTGCTTGTTTTGCAAAAAGAAAAACTGGCTTGATTCTTGGAAATCTGGGGATACTGGCTGGCACTAAAGTCCACAAATGCAGTAAAATCATGTACACATCTATGCATGACTGTGGCTGGTTGTGAACCAGGTTACCTATTGCCCCAGAACTTGGTGTTGCTCTAGACTCCTGTATATAGAAACTATTAAAAAAAAAAAAAAATAGTGGGGACGCCTGGGTGGCTCAGCGGTTGAACATCTGCCTTCGACCCAGGGTGTGACCCTGGAGTCCTGGGATCGAATTCCATATCAGGCTCCCTGCATGGAGCCTGCTTCTCCCTCTGCCTCTCTCTCTCTCTGTGTCTCTCATGAATAAAGAAATAAAATCTTAAAAAAAATTAGTGAATCATGATTAGTAACATGTTGTGCCATAGGATATTGCCAATATTTCTTTACAGAACAGTAGTTCCATATAGCTCCTCTTAATATTAGTTATTTAAAGCCAAGTTAGGTAAACTATGCTGTGTTCATCTTTTTTCAATTTGTGCTTATATATGCTGTTTCCTTTATTACTCATTAGGCATTAATTTTTAGAATATTCTCTTGAAACTCCATGCATGATTTAATAAATGTTTATACTCTTGGGTTCAAATCTACTCTGATATTCCTACTGAAAATCATAGCCCAAAATTCATCTTGAATGCATACAAGTTAGAGACAGGAGAAGAAAATTGTTATTATTAAAATACAAACCAAAGGACTTTTGGTATTGATTTCCAACTCATGAATTAAAACAGCAGTCACAAACTCTAGCCTAATGACGAAATTCAGACTAGTGCCTGTTTATACAATAAAATTTTATTGGAACTTAGCCACACTTTCTTTACATTGTGTCTATGGCTACTTTTGTGCTACACAGAGCTGAACAGTCCCAACAGTGACTCTAGCCCTCAAAGCCTAAAATTCTTACTTTCTGGTCCTTTTCAGAAAATGGTTGCTGACCCCTGGTTTAACAAAAGGGTAACATACATATATATATATTTTTTAAGATTTTAATTATTTATCCATGAGAGACGCAGAGAAAGTGAGGCAGAAACACAGGTAGAGGGAGAAGCAGGCTCCACGTGGGGACCCTGATGTGGGACTTGATCCCAGGACCCCAGAGATCACGACCTGAACTGATGGCAGCTGCTCAAGCACTGAGCCACGCAGGTGCCCCAAAGGATAACATTTGATACTCTGAAATCAAGCCCTGTTTAGGAAAGTCTTGGAATACTTTTGTATCAGTCAGGATGGACTAGGTTATACTGAAGTGACAAAGAACCCCAAATGACAGTGGTTAAAATAGCTCGTTTGTTGTTCATACTAATGGCCATCACTGGAATCTGGGCTCTGATTTGTGAGGTCATCTATCTCACTGGAAGGCTCAGGTAGCAGTTGTGGATGGAACAGCTATCTGGAGCGCTTCCAGTAGCTGTGGTAGAGGAAATAGTGCCTCAAAAACACACTCTTGTCCTTTAAGCCTGTGATGAAAAATGACATGCCTCACTCACACACTCTTGATCAAAGTCTGAGGGCACCTGAATTCAACAACAAAACAAAGGGAGGTTCTGCAGGGAGGAGAAGTGGATATTGAATCACAGCCCTGTCAACAACCACAACTTCCCGGAGGATATTATGTCTGTGTTGAGCCTTAAAATGACACAGTAACCAGTTACGCAAAAAGGGATGGGGGCACTTCTATTCCAGAAGCTGCATGTGTCACAGTCTGACTGGAGAGAGGAGGAGGAGGAGTAGCAAGAGAAAAGACTAGATGGTAGGCAGAGTGGACCCCGGGAGACAACTCCAAGGACCTTTACCTTGACTTGGAAAGCCATGGGAAACAAAGACAATTTTTTCTTTCTTTTATGCAAGAGGCCTATTTGGAGATAGTGAATAGAAATGGAACTCCTTGTAAAATTTTATAAAAAAATATTCATGACTTGGTTTGTACCCTTCTGGGAATGTTTATTTTTAATTTTTTTTAATTTTTATTTATTTATGATAGTCACAGAGAGAGAGAGAGAGAAGCAGAGACACAGGCAGAGGGAGAAGCAGGCTCCATGCACCGGGAGCCCAATGTGGGATTCGATTCCGGGTCTCCAAGATCGCGCCCTGGGCCAAAGGCAGGTGCCAAACCGCTGTGCCCCCCAGGGATCTCCGCAATGTTTATTTTTAAAAAGCTCTACCCTGAGATTTCAATAGGAGCCCTAGATGCAAAATGATTACTGGAAAGGCTGAGTCCAACATTTAGTGAGATCCTCAGTGTTTTCAAACATACTCAGATGTAAGACAAATCTATGACCTACCTTCTAGACACTCCATTGTTTAGTCCTGTTACTCTTCAACAGAACTTTCATTTGAAGAGACCACTCTCCTCAGCTACGAATTTATTCACGTCTCCTGAGTTACAAATTCATTTGTTTGAATTCTTCAAAGTCAGTCTTAGTTTTTATTTCTAATAAGAAACTAGAGCAGATGTAAAATAAATAAGTGAACATATGAAAGATCTTAAAAAGTAGAAAGTATGCTTAAAATACCCTTCCATTCATTCACAAGTGATCCAAGTCCTGGGTTTGGGGTTTTTTGTTTGCTTCTTTCTTTCTTTCCCTGAAACTCAGCTCAAATCAGGCTTTTTTGATAAAATCGTATCTATTGTGGACCTGTGGGTCTTCCCGGACTCAGTGTCTCGGAGATTAAATGGTGTGGCTCTGCTTCTGCGTGGCGCCAGTGCCTCATCCTCTTGACTGCCCCTCTGGGTCAGGCTCCTAGCTGTGCCCCTGCAGCCCTGTGTATAGGGCCCCCCTATAGGGAGGCCCGCGGGCCAGAGGCTGGGGCCCGGGGCAGGTGGTGCCGAGTTTCCAAGAAGGCCAGCAGGGCACACCTGAACCCTCAGGTGCTGCCAGGTGGCTACCGGTGAGTGGGGCCGGTACGTGCAGGTCCCGACGGAGGTGCACAGTGAGGACCGGCTCGGATGCGCTGCCCTGTGGCGGCAGAAGACCAGAAGAGGGGGGCGGGGGGGATCTGCAGCCCGCACACCGGTCCCGGATGAGCCCAATCTCGCCAGACCACGGGAGGTACCGGGCTGCCAGGGAGTCCCAAGAGGTCAGACACCTGCCGCCCTGGTGCCGCAGCCCCTCCCCCCAGGCTTATTATCTGTAAGGATTCTGGCCCATAGCCCATGTCATGCAAACCCCAGTCCTTGTGGACGCCTCACCCTCACCGCAGAGTTACGGTGCAGGGCCCAGCCGGGTGCGGGACAAAGGGTGCTGTCGCAAAGGCTGAGCAAGGGCGGGACCTCCCAGGCCAGTCGGGGCAGTGACCTGTGCATCTGCTGCCTTCCAGGAGGGCAAAGGCCCAGGGACAGCCTGGTGCACACCCCGGGGCGCCAGGGTCCAAGGCCAGCAAGGAGAATGCACCTCCCATTACACAGCCTTGGGACCCGTTGTTGCTCTGTCAGCTTGGAGCTGTCGAGAATTCACCCCAGGAAATCATCGCTGCCTGTTCCTCTAGGCTTTTTCCCCAGCCTCAGGAATGGGGGCATGCTGGCTCTGTGCTACATCTGTGGTGGGATGGCGGGTCCATCAGTAATCCCACTACCTTGTCAGTGTGTTACCTCAAATGAGCATGGGAATCGATTCTGGTCAAAGAACTATATAGGTAAGATTATTTGTATGCTTCTAGGAAGATGTCCTGGCTCTTAAGAACCACAGGAAGACATCTATAGATGATGATGATAGATAGATAGATAGATAGATAGATAGATAGATAGATAATAGACAGATTTCTTATTTACTTCTATTATTTACTTCTTCCTATTCTTTCTTTTTCCCAATTATTTCCTTCTTTGTTTTTGCTAAATTCAGTGCCATCCAATAGGCTCCCTAGAAAGATGCAGATTTTCTATATCTGTGCTGTTCAATATGATGGCTAATATGTGGCTTGTGAGCCTTGAAATGTGGCTAGTGCCACTGAAGAATTGGACCTTGGATTTTATTTGATATTCATTAAATGTAAATAGCCACATATGTCTAGCGGTTACCACATTAAAGAGCACAGTTTGAGATAGTGTCATGGCTGGAAATAAGGCTGCTGTCATACCACAAACCTGCGAAATAAGACAATACAAATGGTACAAAGGAGCAATAGAGAAAAATCCACATCTTTGGTGCATCAGTGAACCTCTCAATGAATGAGCCTCAATGACTACCTTAATTCTGATTCTTTGTTAGTTATTTATAGAGTTCTTTGTTACTTAGGCTTGAATTCCTACCGCATAATTTAAAATATCCTGACTAACACAAATTAGCCCTTAAGTTTATACTACCCTATCTTCTCCATCCTTACTGAGATTACAGTGTAAGCAATTTCACCAAAATTGCAGGAGTCATGCCTTATTCTTCCTTTGTAAATTCCACAATGCCTGATCTAAGATATACATTTACATACAGAGTTCTGTACTGCATGCATTCATTGAAAAGCACCCAGAGCAGGTTTAGTCCCTTTTCTGGCGTTTTCAGCAAGATCTCTAAGAGGCAAATCGCCTTCTGAAAGTAGATAGTATGTCCATTAATCAGAGGGAAATACAGAATTCTCCCCAATATTTCTGTTCTCCCATAATGCATAAATATGATCATCATTGGACACTCTTTCCACCATTTAAAGTAGTGATTTCTTGCATTATTTTGACATGCTTTTCTCCTAAATAGAAATTCACTGCAAAAGACAGCAGATGGACGTACAGCTGCTCTGGGTAAAGGCGGTGGTCAGAGGCTCCAAGCCCTCCCTTTGTCTGGCGTGACTGACCCCTTTCTGCAGACCTGGAACCACTGCCTAGAGAGCCTTCTATGCATGGAACTCAGTGTGAAAAACTCAAATCTGTGTGTAAATTTCTACCTTGCTAAAATGCAAAACTGTAAATAAGGGTAATTAAGTTCTGTAAGACAGTAAATCTTTAGTTATGAAGTGATCTAGATATGTTTTTAAAGTATGTAAGGAAACAAACCAGAATTAACAATGTATTTTTAACCTTTAAAAGAGTAACTCCCTTCCTTGCTTTGCTTTTCATGCTAGAAAAACTGACACAAGGCAACTGAAAATGTTGCCTATGAATTAAAACTACAAAACCCAGTATTCCTAAAACACAGATTTGTTTTGTCTTTACTTGTCCCCTTTCAAATACTTTTTAAAAGTGCCAGGATAAAAATAATGTATATCTGATAAAATATGGCAATTTTTCACCTATAACTTTATTGCTAACAAGCATAATACAGTTAAAATTTCTATTTTTTCTAATTTTATTTTATAGCTATATTTTTGTAGTTGTACTCACAGTAAATATGCAATATTCTTTCTCCACATATAAGTAAAAAGTTTTTCTGCATATATTAAGAAGACATAGTTCAATTATATCTATAGCTACTAGCAAGATCTAAGATGTACATTTACATACATACATATGTGTGTGGGTGTATCTATTTTAATGGTTATTTCTCTGGGAAAATAACATAAATCAGGAAAAAAGGAAAAATAAGAGAAAAACAGAAAAGACTTTTTAAAAAATAATTGTAATTCTGTTATCTTATTGACAATAAACGGATTGAACTTTGAAATATATTTGATTAATTTATGGCTACCATACTGAAGAGCATCATTCTGGATAGTGTCATGCTTGGATACGAGGTCATACCACAAGCCTGCAGAAGACGGGGCTCAAAAGGAGCAGTGGAGAAAACCCATGTCTTCGATATTTCATCAAAGCTCTTAATAAACCAGTCCCAATGGCTACCCTAACTCCAGATTCCCTGTCAGGTATTTATAAAGTTCTGTGTTATTAAACGAAAAATTAATTAAATACATAAATGAATGAATGAATGAACGGATGAATAAAGTTCTGTATTATTTACATCAGGATTTCAGTTGCATGAACCTGAAAGCATCCTTAATAGCACAAATTTCCCCTTAATTCTATCAGCTGTGCCCTACCTTTATCAAGATATATGGTGCTCTCCTTATCAGCACTAAATGTTATCATTCAAAAAAAAAATCTGTGATAGTTGACTAACGAAAATAAAGAAAAACTTAAATTGTGTGTTTGCGGCATGTGGGATGATACCATAGATAACTTTCCCTTACTATCTCCGTCCTCACAGCAATCCAGAGTTGGCATTCCCAAGCTCTATAATTTGCAAATGAGAGAAATAGAGCACAGTACCTGGTATGGTATGAACTCCAACACAATCAGACCCAAAGCCCAGCATTTTTTTGCATTTTCGACCAATGTTACGCAGTAGAACAGGATTTCAGGTCTTTGCTCATGGGTCTCCTCCTGAAGGAACCATCTTCTTGTGTCTGACTTGGAATCACTACCACTGCCCCTCACTAAGTCCTGCCTTGTGCACCTCCCTGCTTCCCTTCTCTCTTCTCTGCTCCATAATATCCAACAAAGGATGATATGTATTTGTTTTGTATAATTTCCACCATCCTCTACAAGAAGAGGGGCTTTGTGAAGGCAGAGATTTATTCACATTTTTTTTTTTAATTTTGTTTCCTGCTACACTCCCAGTGTCTGCCCATAGATGAGGACATTCCAAACACATGTGTTTAAGAAATGAAGTAATGTTCTACTTCGTTTTTGTTTGATTAACGGTGCTATTAAACTTTTAAAATAATGGTCTATCAACTACTTTTTTTCTTTTGAGTTAGGCCTATTTCTCCTCTGAACAGTGAATTGAATCCTCTGGTTCCTGTTGCAATTGTTGAGTTTTGGGGATTCTGACTGTGCAGAAGGATTTGGAACCACTTTCTGGTCTGTGGAAAGTTGGTATGGGGCTCACTTGGGATCTCCTCATACTCAAGACAGGTGGAGTTTACCTGTGAAGCCACTGCGGGTGGGGCCAGACTGCACAGGCCCAAGAAGATCAGGGCATTACCCTATTATTTTTTTTTGAGCCTCTCAATTGGCATTTTATGTTTTAACCAATATTTTTTTGTTTACTTACTTGCATTTGCTATCTATAATAAAAAGTAATTTTTCATTACCTTTGTTGAAAACATTTCTTTCAGTTCTAGCATTTATCATATAACTTGCATCATGGATTTATTTTTTACAACTCTTTTTCTTATAAACTCTGACTTTTCTCTAGTGAATTCTTAAATCTTTACAGCTCATTCCTAATTTTAACTTCTTGTCAAAATATGCACACTTTTTTATTCACAGTTTGTCCTGGACTAAATTTTTAATGCTCTCAAGTAAAAAGTGCATTCTCAGAATTTTGAGTTAATAGTAATAATTGTTTTTTAAAGGCATGCATTAGGGGTCCCTAGGTGGCTCAGTGATTGAGCATCTGCCTTTGGCTCAGGTTGTGATCCTGGGGTCCTGGGATCAGTCTTGCATTGGGCTCCCCGCAGGGAGCCTGCTTCTTCCTCTGCCTATGTCTCCGCCTCTTTCTGTGTGTCTCTCATGAATAAATAAATAAAATATTTTAAAAAGACATGTGTTAGCTATCTAGATTCCCCAATATCAATGGAAAACGAATATATTTGTCTTTAACATTTGCTCAACTTTATTTTATATCTAAGGGATTTCCATTTACCACTCCATAACCCATTTCTGGGTTTAAAAAAAAAAAAAACTATGAACTGTTAAATATCTTTTTATTTCTGTGACTGCATACCAGACATCATGTTAGATGCTGAGGACAGAGCAGTAAGTGAGACTGAACGGTAGCTGGCCCATGAGTCTTTTCCTTCCTGCCACTGCATATTTATTTTTCATGCATATTACATATGAAAATGTGGGCCAGGCACAGCCAAAAGGGGCTCTGAGACATAGACCCTGCAGGAAGACTCAGACTCTGTCTTCTTGGGATCAGGTCTTAATCTGTGCTCTGTTACTTGCTCACCTGTGTGGCCTTGGGAAATTTCCTTAACTTCTTACATGTGCCATGTCTCAAACTTATGTTCAAAATTAAAGTCTCCTCCTGCCTTCCCATACTGATCCTGCCTCAAAGTTTCCCTTTTGGGTAAGCAGGATCTCAATTCTTCCAGATGCTCAGGCCAAAAACCCTGAAGTCGTTCTTGACACCTGGCTTCCTCTTACACAACTCCCTCAATCTATTAAAAAGATATACCATCACCTTTGTCTTCAGGATAGGTCCAGAATCTAACAGTTATAAAAATCGCCACACCTGGGAAGCCCGGGTGGCTCAGCAGTTTAGCGCCACCTTTCAGCCCAGGGCCTGATCCTGGAGACCCAGGATCGAGTCCCACGTCAGGCTCCCTGCATGGAGCCCGCTTCTCCCTCTGCCTGTGTCTCTGCCTCTCTCCCTCTCTCTCTGTCTCTCATGAATAAATAAATAAAATCTTAAAAAAAAAATCACCACACCTTCTATGTGACAAAAGGCAACATTCTTTCTCACCTCTACAACTCTACAACTACTATAATTTCCCAGCTTAACCTTTCTGTTTCTACCTTCTTCCCCTATAGTTTAATGTCCACAGAGCTGCCATTTATCTTTTTTTTTTTTTTAAGAATAGACTTTATTTTTGAGAGCAGTTTTAGCTTCACAACAAAATCAAGTGGGAAATACAGAGATTACCACATAACCCCTAACCCCCCCACCCCAATACAAGACAGCCCCCACTGTCAACATGTCCTACCAGAGTGGTCTGTTTGTGATCATTGATGAACCTACATTGATCCATTATGATCACCCAAAGTCCATAGTTAATATTTGGGCTCTCTCTTGGTGTTGTACCTGCTATGGCCTTCAACAAATGTATAATGACATGCATCTGCTACTGTCATACTATACAGATTAAGTGATCTTTTCAAAGTGGGATTGGTTCTTCATTCTGTTCAAGACTCTTCAATGGCTTGCCATCTCCCTCAAAATGGAATTCCAATTATTTCATGAACTGATGGCTCTCTCTGTGATGGGGCTCCTCGTCTCCTTTTTTATCTCCTCTATCTTTGCTACAGCTCTTGCTTGCTCTCTCCAGATGCTCCCAGATATTCCCATTTGCCTTTCCCTTGGCAACACTGGTCTTCCTCTAGGCATCAGCTCAGTTTGTCCTTCGCATAACCCCTTGCTTTCACTCAGCACCACCTTGGCAGAAGGGCAGTCATCGCAGCCAACCCAACTCTGCTAAAACCCTTTTCACTCTCCTAGCCCTTATTGTACTTTCTTCTTTCTTGCACTTAATCCCCTCCTAATATTGTATACATTTTTGTCTATGTGTTTGTTGTCTTTATTCCAACATAATGTAAGTCATGAGATTAAGGACTTCACTCTTTTTGTTCACCATCACACTGAATAAACTGTATTCTCTGGGCCTCAATTTTTCCATCTGCAAAGTGGATATGGTAATAGACACCACAATATAGGATTTCTACAATGATGAATAAATGTCACAAAGAAGATAAAGTTATGCCTGGTGCATTATGCCTATTACATGTTAGTTGTTCTTATTTTTATAATTTTGAAGATGATGTAAAGAGCTTATGGTCCTTTCCTCTGGCTCTTTTTCCTCCTTTTAAACTACAGTTTTTCTGGACTCTTTCAAACTAGTGTCTGGACCTTATGAACCTTCCAGGTATATTAATAGCTCTATAGGCCCTAAATACTTAGCAGCTGGCATTTTAAAATACATTAATATAGTGTTTTAAATGACAAAATTCTTCCAATACGGAAATTGAATGTGGTTTAAAATAGTCTTATAATAATATAGCAACAAAAACTCATAATATTCACTTTATATTGAGAAACTACTATGTGCCAGAACCTTTTTAATGTGTTTTTTTCTAACACTTGAAAAAATCTTGTGAGGCTGGGATTATTTCACCAAGTTTTCAGATCAAGACACTGGATGTCAGAGCAGTCAGACCACATTGCCTCTAGACCACAAACCCAGGAAGAGGTAAGCTTGGAATCTAGGATCAGGATGCTCTGCTTTTAAAGCCTTGCTCTTCTCACTATGACATGAAACTTGACCACAGCTGATGAGGCTTTGAAGAAATATAACTCAGCATAAGTTAATTTATATAATAACCATGGATGTGAGGTTCAGAGATGCTGGTACTTGCTACACAGGGCAGGTCCCACCATGAGCAGGGAACCCAGAAGGCCTTGAGCAGGTCACACTGCAGTGTCTTGCAGGAAGCTAACCTGAAAGGCTGAGTTACTTCTTAAAGAGACTTCAAAAAAAATTTACTATTTCACAACTTTCACAAAACCATGGTAAGGGTGAATGAGCAGCTGGTATTTTGTGTATGAAAAAGTATAGACCATCTACTCAGGTAAACTGATACATCCTGTAATATAATATATACAATAATTTCACCTGTCATCGTTAGAATCTCACTGACTTTTTAAAATACCTGATTGATTAATTGCACTCAGCTTTTTTGCTTATTGTTCTTAACATTGTGTATGTGGTTGGTTCTTGCTCTCTCTGACTTTTTATGCTGGGTTTTTGCAAAGATCAATATTCATTTTGAGTTTTCCCCTTGAAGTGTATATTATATTATATTGGTGATATTTTAGGAAGTAACATTCACAGGGAGACTTTTCTCGATTAAAGCAGTATTAGGAAGGTGGTGGTAAGGAATTCACTTATTTTTGCTTATAAAATGAATTCTATGCAGTCCTTAATTTGTCTGTATTCAAAGTCAGCTTTCTTGTACTATGAGAATTCCATTCTTTTTTTTTTTTTCTTTAATTTTGGTAGCTACTTTAAATATTGACATGTTTAAGGAAACCAGATTCTTTAACAAAGAAGGCAAGAAAAAATAGTCATGACTGATGTTTTAAGCATTTAAAGTGATAGACTCTTCATTGCTTTTTACTCACATTAAAAATTAGAGGTGATCTTTTAGTCTGAAGACTCATTAAAGGTACAAATGACACCAAAATGAGTTACTGAAAGAACAAATAAAAAGTTAGTGATACCCTCCTCATAAAATCCCTAGTTATACTACAAAGCCAGTTATCAAATCATTTAATTTTTATTTATTTATTTTTTATTGGTGTTCAATTTGCCAACATATAGAATAACACCCAGTGCTCATCCCATCAAGTGCCCCCCTCAGTGCCCTTCACCCAGTCACCCCCCCCCGCCCCGCCTACCTCCCTTTCTACCACCACTTGTTCGTTTCCCAGAGTTAGGAGTCTCTCATGTTCTGTCTCCCTTTCTGATATTTCCCACTCATTTTTTCTCCTTTCCCCTTTATTCTCTTTCACTAGTTTTTATATTCCCCAAATGAATGAGACCATATAATGTTTGTCCTTCTCCGATTGACTTATTTCACTCAGATTAGCTGTCAGATGAAGAAGGAAGTCCAGTGAAGGCCTGAGCAGAATTGACATTTGGGGATTGGCTGATGTCCTCTGCTAATTTCTGAGGAGAGTTGTAACTTCATTTGAGGTTGGGTTAGGTTTCTTTAATCATCTGTATTGGCTATCTCCACCTTGTCCTTGACATAGGACATTTCGGTTTTGGTCTACCAAAGACATAGGGAAGAAATAAACATTGACAAAGCAAGGGCCACATGTGGGGTATTTGTAAATATCATCTTACATAAATATCACCAACATGGAAAGCAAGCCATTTTCTACCTCTTTTACTAATGAAGAAATTGAGTTCTAAGTAAATTGTCTAAGTCACAGAGATAGGGATGTTGCATATACTCAAAGCTGATCTTTCCCCCTTAAACCATGGGACTTTAAAGGATGGCTTTCTTGCCCTTCCCTCCCCAGCATGATCAATGAAACTACATAGTGTATACACAATGAAACAAGTTAGAAAAGTACAAAAATGTATAAAGTACAAGGCCAACCCATCATTTCCAAATCTACTTTGCAAAATTTACCATTGTCATGATTTAATGTACAATTTTATAGATTTTTCAATGTCTAGACAACATGAGTTACACCATGGCTGGGCCAAGGTTTGCCTGCACATGTGTTTTGTTTGGCTAACACTGTATTTTTAAAGCATTTAAATGAAATGAAAACATTAAACACACACACAGAATAGCACCTGAATCTAGTCTACCTTATCCTGAGAAACCTAAGTATCTAAGTGGGGCACTGGTTCCTGCAGGGCTCCAGTTGGCAGGCACTAGGGATGCTATGCCTCAATCCCCACAGCCCTCTCCCCTCTCCCCTGCTCATAGTCATCTGCCCTAAGTCACACCTGGCCTGATGTTACCTGGTTGGCTTCTGGGAGCACTTTGAGTTTGCAACCCAGATATTTATTCATTAAACATCTTTTTCCATTTACTATTTCATTGAGATTACCCTTCTGTAGCTTACCCTCTTTTCTTAAATACCTGTCCACTAGTCCATTATTCAGATACAATATACTTTATTAAACCTTCTTACTACTGATGAAGAGTTACCCTGTTTCTGATTTTTGCTCTTGAAATGCTTTAATGACCATCTTTATACATATATTTTGCCACTTGTGTTTATGTTGCAATAAGATCTAGTCCTAGAGGTGGAAATTGCAGGGTACAAAGGTATACAGGTTTGTCCTTTGATGAATTGGCCAAACTGTCATCTAAAGCTTGCATTGAATATATGCCAAAAATTTACATGAATATATATAAAAACACCTATTCCCTAGTGCCCTCAAATGGGTTAAGCCACACATGAGTAGACACTCAAACTTGGAACTATTTGGGGGAAAGTGTGCATTTTAGAACAATGAAAGAAAAAAAGTATTATAAGCTTTATATTAAAATTGCTTTTAAAACATTTGTGTCCACAGTGAACTTTATTCAAGGTGCAATCACTCCTAATTGTAAAGCGAGGTAGTAATGGAGAAGCCACAGGAAACTGCTGGGCTCTGTTCAGATCCTCTTTGGTAAATGCAATAAAGAACTCAAGAGAAGTGTGCATTGCTGTAGGAAATTATACCAAGCGTGGCTTTTTAATTGTTCCTAGCTTTGACCTATTGTTTGAATAATTTTAAGGAAAAAATAAATTCCCTCCTGAGAAGGAAATACAATAAATACCACTTAGGAAACACAGAGATATAAATATAATTACGAGGAGAATGTGCTATTTCTGCCAAATTACTGGTGGAAATCTAAAAAGGAAATTAAGGCTTTTTAAAACCCAGCAGAAATGTTCACCAACCTGAAATGAGATTTGTGAAAGACTGACTTGACATCCATCTCCTAAGACAAGAATAATGAGAGAGCCTGAGCACAGAAGTATTTATGACTTTGCTTTTTCTAGAATGTGACTATCCATCTAAGTCATCTTCTATGACAACAAAGATCATGTCTGTTCTTTTATACATTTCCTTCTTAACAAGTCATTTTACACTATGTATATGTACACACACATATACATAAACTATAAACTATATGTATATATATACATATATATACATATACACACAAATTTTCCTCACACAGAATATAGAGATTGACCCTTACCTTCATTAGGGTTTAAGTAGATTTCACTCTTTATTTTCAGAAAATAAGTTCTTTATCCAAATGATCAACTCTACAGAAAACAAAATTCAATCTTTATCATATAAGAACCCCTCTATGACAAGGATTTTAAGGTAGAAGTGTAGAAATTCTCTACCCTGAAGTAGAATCAAATTTTCCATATCTTTCGAATCATTAGCTTTCTTACCTTTATATGCCCCATTTTTAGTTTTTCAGTTCTTGTTTTTCTCTGAGTTGTTAATGATAGTAAAGTGACTTTTATATGCTTTGGTAGAGATTCAATGAAAAAAATCAATATATTACTTATGCCTATCCTTGATCTGCCAAGAGAACATTTTGCCTTCCCTTGCCCCCATATCCTTTGCAAAATGAGCCAGATCAAAAGAAATATGGGAATAAATACACCACTTTACAAATGAGAACAAGCAATATACTTATCCAAGTGGGCTATAGATCACATTTTGCTTAAGAGATACTAAATTTAA
The DNA here is from genome assembly GCF_048164855.1 of Canis lupus baileyi. Lineage (NCBI taxonomy): Eukaryota > Metazoa > Chordata > Mammalia > Carnivora > Canidae > Canis > Canis lupus. The sequence goes on along the minus strand of NC_132854.1, from coordinate 6,554,964 downwards.
AGTTCTCCCCATAGATTGAAGCAATAGAACATTAATTCATTGAACAAAAACTTGTTCAAGGCTTACTATGGGTCAAGCTTCAAATAAGGTATTGCAAAGGATATTAGGAAGTATCAGATAGTTTCTTCTTAAAATCTGAGTGAGAAAGTACACACAGGTAACTATGTGGAAAGCCCCAAATTATTGACCGAAACTGAACAAAAGAAAAGGATGATTGACAAGTGTAAAGCTCTCCACTTAGTTTAAAAATAATCTGTTTCACATGCTCACATTTAGAAAGAACTGAGAACTGGCTACAAACTGTAGCAGCTGCTAAAATCCCAAACACAAGCCTCCCTTTAAAGAATATATCACCATCCCAAGCTGAGACTCAAGATGTAAAAGTGCAACAGAATTCTTACAATGACTGAGAAATACTGCCCAGAATCAAGTGAGGAGGAAACCTCTGTGTGCCCAGCACACAGGAGATGCTCAACAAATTGCTGGGAAATGAATCAATAAATGAACTGTCTTCAAACATGCTTGCAATAAATACCTGAGGAATAAAGCCAGGTTGTTCCTTATTTTCATTTTCCTAGGTTGGAAATAAAAAACATGAAGAAGAACTAAAAAGAAAGAAGATTTCGCAACCTGTGGTCTGGTTTTGTAAATAAGGTTTTATTAGAACACAGTCACACTCACTTATTTACCTTTACTAGAGCTTCCTTTAAAGCCTAAATGATTTACTATCTTTTTACAGCTATTCCCTACCGCCGCAGGGTTCCAGGGGGGCCCAAGGCAACCTTGTTATGATAATGCTGATGACTTTGTAAAATAAAGGGGTGCAGCTTGACCCAGGGAAAAGGAGAGACATCCATGCCTTCCATGTCTAAGCTTCTTCATTCTTGTTGGAGCATCTCCTGAGCTTATTTTCTTGTTTTTCTATATAGGAGGATTTTCAAAAAATATGTATTTCTGTGACCACCCACATTTAGAAAAGACTATACAATAATCTCTTACTGAAGATTCTTAATAGTCTATAAGCACCTTCTTCTTATTCTTATTCTGAGGTGATCTACAGGCAAGGAGCCAGGGTTCATTTGTTTAACTCATTATTTGTCAATAATATTTGAGGAAGGAATTCCTGTTCGAGAGCACTCTTTAAACTCACTAGTGCCAGCACATACGGGACTTTCCTTAGAGAACATTGCTCCCTTTCTCTATGTAAAGGAACTGGTGGAAGTGTTTTAAGTACTGTGGACATGATGGTAAAAGATGATCATGATGACAAGAATTATATGTGCCAAACATGAATGTCAAGGATCCTAATAAAGTGCATGACAAGTGATAAATAAACTTAACGATTAGAACTTTGTCTATAGTAGGATGATGTTTTTCCAAGCATCCCACGGACCTTCAGCATCAGAATTACCTGGGATACTTCTGAAAAGTGTGAACTTCACGACCCCACCCAAGACCCAGTAAATCAGAATATCTGTGGTGGTGACGTGGATCTTGGTTTTAACAAGTCCCCAGGTAATTTTCATATGGCGTATTATTAAAGAACCAAGGCCTCCAGAAGATCAACTGAGATCTCTGGGGAAGAATCCCAGGGCCCTTTGTCCATGATATTCCTACTTTTCCCAGAACTTTGGTAAAACTGTATATCATCCAAACATGAAGCCCTACTGCCTTTGGATAACACCAGTGAAGCAAATCAATGTAACTCTGGGAAAACCACAAAACTAAGATTTGTACCCATTATAGCAACCTCTCTACCAAATTACAAGAAATCAAGAACATTTGCAAAGAAGCCTGAGCTTCATCTTTCATGTTTCCATTAAGCTTTTCTTGGATCCTCCTGTCCTCCAAGATGTCCTTGTCCTTGAACTTGGTTGTAGTTTAGCTTCTTTCCCATTATTTCATAAATATTTATATTGTATTAAATATCATACTGGGGGATCCCTGGGTGGCGCAGCGGTTTGGCGCCTGCCTTTGGCCCAGGGCACGATCCTGGAGACCCGGGATCGAATCCCACATCGGGCTCCCAGGGAATGGAGTCTGCTTCTCCCTCTGCCTGTGTCTCTGCCTCTCTCTCTCTCTCTCTCTATCATAAATAAATAAAAATTTTAAAAAAAAATTAAAAAAAAATTAAAAAAATAAATAAATATCATACTGTTCTATTTTTTTATATTTGATGAATCTTATCTTCCCATTGCATATACTTAAAAACATGTTTGTACATTGTGGGATGCAGTGGGGAGAATTGAATCTGTTTTAATAAATAGAGGTGGCATGTTCGATTTACTGGTAATGTCAAGCAGATAGTAACATATGCATCAACCTTGTCAGTAGCCTTGTTCATTGTCAGCTTTGTGAAACTGACAGCTGTAAAAAGACTCTTACCATGTCTGAACTATTTCCCCTCCTCCCTCTTGATTATAAACACTGGTCTCAACAACGTTATGGGTGATATTCAGGGGGAAGAGCAGTTTCCAATGTCATATAACATTGGGAAGTAGTGGCTAAACTATGAAACTTAGAAAACAGAGTTTAGAGTCAGCTTGTTTCACTAATCAAATAGGCCCAGGCAGGAATTTCCCTGCAGTCCTCAGGTACAAGTTAATAGCTTGAGGAACAACAACAGAACCGTTGTGCACAGAAGGAATGTTTTCCTGAGTGGAAAACATGGTAAGAATCGTGTATCCCAAAGGTCATAGAAGCAACTAGGCATCAGGAGCCTTAATTAGGAGAAGTCGTGTTGAAAAGAATTCTCTTAAGGTGCTAATACAATCCACACATGTCCGGTGGGAAAGATGTGTATGATCAGTGATGAGGAGGTGGGGTTCAAATAGCTGTGCTGCAGTTCTGCACAAAGAATTGACTGAATGTGCAGATTCAGAAAGAAAACAGAATATCATAAAAACTTGAAGGCCCAATTCAGGGGTGCTGGGGAAACCATCAACAGAAGATCAGAGAATTCAAGAGCAAGATTAAAAGGAAACCCAGAATGTACCATCTAGGCATTAGTTTTTCAGGCAAAGGAACAAGAGGGGGTCCACATTCAAATAGTCCAATAAAACAGCCCAGGGCTTCTCTATAGAAGATGTGGGGCCACCACTGAGGACATCAGTTGGTGTGGAAGTGAGGAGGGGGATTACCTGCAGCCAATCTTGGTGGGCTGGTGCTCAGGGAAATGCCTGCCCACTTCTGCAAGAACTTCTGTGGTCCTCAGAAAAGTTTTCCTGGGTTTGAAGGTAACTTTGATTAATAAGTGAAGGGGGGGAGTTAAAAACAGAATCTTGTTAAGTCTTAAAACAGCGTATCACCAAATATACATTCAACAGGTCTGTAATTTCAAAAGGACAGGAGCCTGTCCCATGGCCATATTAGGCACACAGTAATTACATTTGCAAGAGAATATAATTTTCCACTAAACTTTCTCACAGGAGCAAAAATTAGTTATGCCTTTGAATATCTTCCGTGCTAAATTCAGCATAGGCAGCCTGAGGGGCTGCAGGATACCGCCGTTAAAAAGGAAAAGCTAAAGGAAGATCCAAGGATTTTCAGTTATCTGTATCTCTAGATATAGAAAATCCATAGATCCATACTGGATCTAGATATTTTGTATATCTGTATATTAGAAATAGATTAATATCAGCAGCCATCTGCCTATGGCTTCTACATAACATTGCTTTCGGTATTTTTTCCCCATTTCTGTTGGATTGTGGCAACAGAGCTATCTCGTGGGGCAGCCTACAGTTTGGAAAGTAATTAAATGTCTTTGCAGTTGATTGTTCATATTGCTGGGATGGAGGGGATCTGTGCTCTGTTTTAGTGACCACAGAAGAAGGACTGTATCCTATTAGCTAAAGTACTGAACTTTCAGAGTGAGCCCTCCAAGTATTAGATTGTGTTTGTCTGTTGTTCTGTTGTTTGTTTGCTTCTGATGATTTGCTTCTCCTGTCTTCTTTCTGAACTCTTTCAAGGTCAGAAAAAAAGCCCATCTAAAAGCCCTACTTTCCTGACTTCCTTAGCCCCCACAGATGAGTGACATTTCAGAGTTGCTCCCAAGGAAGCTTTGGTTGCTGATCAAAAGTAATAGCTCTGCTCCTCTCATGGTACATTTACTGAGAATTTGAGAGCAATCAAATGTATCATGAAGAGTAATGAGCTCTAATTTAGAGTGAATTGAACAGGCAAAATGCTGTATTTGCCTGAAATGCTATCCTTCAGAAACCTGGTTTTGTGGTTCAACTTTATTGCCCTAAGATCCTGTCACCCTGTAAGTTGATTCTAAGCTACTGTGTTCCCTAAATATAACAGCAAATAGTTCCCTTCTCTAAAATTAAATTTCATTATATTTAGTTTTCACTTTTTTATTTTCTTTTTTAAGAATTTTATACCAGGGCAGCCCGGGTGGCTCAGCAATTTAGCGCTGCCTTTAGCCCAGGGCCTGATCCTGGAGACCCGGGATTGAGTCCCACATTGGGCTCCCTGCATGGAGCCTGCTTCTCCCTCTGCCTGTGTCTCTGCCTCACTCTCTCTCTCTCTCTCTCTCTCTGTCTCTCATGAATAAATAAATAAAATCTTTAAAAAAAAAAAAGAATTTTATACCAGCTTTTTAAAAAAATTATTTACTTATTTTAGAGAGAGAGTTGGGGACAGAGGGAGAGAGAGAGAGAAAATCTCAAGCAGACTCCTTGCTGAGTGTGGGGCCCCATGCAGGGTGTGATCCTACCACCCTGAAATCATGACCTGAGCTGAAACTGAGAGTTGGACACTTAACCTACTGAGACACCTGAAGGCACCTATATCAACTTTTAAGATACTAACATTCAAATTGTATCTGAGACAGAGAAAACAAATGAAACCTTTTCTAAAACTACAATATACATGCTGCTTTAAAGATGAATCTTTCCCTTCTACCTCTACTTTACTCACTTCTGTGGCACTAAGCACCTTTGCAGAACCATATGATGTCAGAGTGATGCAGTTGTGCTGTCATCACTTTCAGATAAGAGTATCTAGTGGGTCTGAAATTAGCACTGACCTTGTCTCCAGTAGAAGTCCCAGTTAGAGAGTGAAGGCTAAGTTCTACTCAGAACTTTCCTCCTTACCTTCCTACGGGCAAGAAATAGCCTTTCACCAAAAAAATAATTTTAATTTTAATTTTTTGACTATTTATTTGAAGACCACACATCTGAGACTGAAACTAACCAATTGAGAGAAACTAGTTTAATTATGTTCATCAGATAATCGTTTCATTATATTTACGATTTCTTACAATTTATATCATAAATTCCAACTCATCATTCTTTTCTTCTCAGAAAAATCTGTTGAACTTGGAGAAGATCCATCTTCAGAGTGAGAATATTCTGTCTGCCAAATGGTGATGGTTGGCATTTGAAGAAAAAGTAAACAGAAAGTGGAAAAGTGAGATAATTATTTTTATGAAAAGTACTATCAGTAACAATATACCAAAGTTTGTTCTTCAATTACTTTGGACTATAAATAGGCAATCAGAAGAGAATTATGGGAAAGATGATTCCAGATTTCTATTTGAGTTATACTAGTTCCAAAATGCAAAATTATTTCATATTCTCCCAGATATTAGCGCAATTAACCAAACAGCAGATGCCATTCTTTATGGACGCTTGCTTATGTGCTGAATGAGAAAGATGCAGTAATTGGCTTGATCCAGATGTCCATGTGAAGTAATTGAGATTCAGAAATAGTAAAATTTCTGAAGAAATATGAAAGGGATACTAAATCAAAAACAGATTTTTTTTAAGTCATGGGAAACAAATTCAAGCAAGGAATGGTGCTTTAAAAACTAAAAATGTGCATTCACTAATTTCAGATGGCAGGGGTTTAACACTAATGTTGCAACTGTACTTTGTTTATAAGATACTTTATGATCTAAGAGCATAACACTATTTCTTTAGAGCTGCTGGTTTCCTGGGCACAGTCAGATCCAAAATGACAATAAATATGTTATTCTGCAGCTCCAATCTTTCAGAAATCTATCATTCATTTCTAGTCTATGAAATGTGTCACAAAAATTCCTATGCAGTTTCTTGTTCTATCAAGTTTCTAAAATCAAGTCTAGTCATTCCCCAAAAATCTAAATATACAAGCCTGACATTCCTGTCACATAGGGCCAACCCTTTGTCAATCAGGACCACTATTTAGAACAAAAGAAATGAATTCAGTTAATAGAATCAGAAAAAAAAAGTTGATCATAGGGGTACAGATAAATCAGAGAATCAATAGGAAGCCAGGAAAATCAGATTTGAGGACTCAAGACTAGAAAGGTGTTTAGTTATAACAAAAATTCAGGTCATGTACAGGGACAATTGAGAGAAGGTGCACTCATGGTAAGCTCTAGACCACCATGAGGGCTATCTCTAGACCATGGATACTGCCAATTCCAGTGGAATAAATTCTAAGCCCTGGTTGCCATACATATTCAACGACCAGGTGAGGACATTCACATGGATGCAATTAGGTCCCCTTGCCTCACTGGAGCTAGAAATGTCTCAGGGAATAAGTATATGCTCCCTTTCCTTCCTTCCTTCTTTCTTCCTTTCTTCCTTTCATTTTCTTTCCTCTTTTTGCTGTAAAGTAGATTCAGAAAGCTGAGACACCTGGCATCCAGAGGAATGAAAAGTGCTCACGAACATGTAATATCATTTCTCTCCCGGAGCCATCCAATGGTGTAGAGAGGCAAGCTCCCAATTGTGGCCACTTTTCCCTCAGGAAAGAGAGCACTATTGACTAAACTTGTATTGTTTTTGTTTAACAGAGACTTATGAAACATAATTTATATCATTATTGTCAAGGTTTCATGTGTTCATTATAAAATAATTGGAAAACAGATAAGCAAAGTGAAAGAATCCTAAGTCATCCAGCCAAAAATAACAAAGTAGAGGCATTTTGTTGTGTATCTGGAGACTTGAAAAAAGTTTGAAAACAAAAATGTAGGGGCACCTGGGTGGGTCAGTTGCTTAAGCATTTGCCTTTGGCTCTGGTCATGATTTCAGGGTCCTGGGATGGAGCCCCACGTTGGACTCCCTGCTCTGGGGGGAGTTTGCTTCTCCCTCTGCCTCTGTGATCTCTCTCTCTTTCTCAACTAAATAAATAAAAACTTTCAAATAAATAAATAAATAAATAAATAAATAAATAAATAAATAAATAAAATGTAGTTGTGTGTGTGTGTGTCTAAATATATATGCAAATGTACACACATACCACACAGAAACATAGTTGGATAACTTGAGAACACAAAACAACATGCCTCAAACATGTTTCACCTTTCCGTTTTTCTACGTTATTTCAATTTACTTCATAAATTCCATTAAATTACTATATCATAATTCATTTAATGCATCCACTATCGTTGCCATTCGGGAATTTCTCCTCACGTGTCTTTCCTGTGATAAACTAACCTGAAATGAACATCTTTAGAGAAAATATATAATTACATTCTCAAGATAAATTTTTAGACTTGGTGTCTCACAGGATCAAAGTGGGATGTCTAATTGCCTTTTCTATGAAAGCAAAAGCTTCAGATTATCTAACTCTGACAGAGCTAGCATCCTGTAGTTAACAGCTGCTGACTTATAATTGGATCCATCCAAGGAACATTTTTATAAACGATAAACATGTTTACAAGACCAAAAGTCTAAATGTTTTCCCCTCTCTGCACTGTTTGATAAAGATAAGGCTCAGCAAGAGAGGGAACCCCTGATGGCCGATCAGATTGTCAGAGTGGAGTCTGGTCATTAGGGAACAAATTGAGGACTGAAAAATTCTCTTCACCTTTCTCTACCCCCGTGTAATAATTTCCAAATCCTTCTTACGCATCCTTCAAATGACAACTTAAGTACAGCCATTCACAAAAGCTTCTTTCTCTGGGAGTGATCCCTCCCTGGTTTTCACTTCTTTCATGTTTTTCCTGCCACTTCCCCCCATTCCCTGGCCAGCAGATTTTGCTCAGTAAGTGTAGTCACTTTACACTATGTTCTCTATACCCTCGTCCTCCTTGGATTCCACAACCAAGACACCATTTTTTTTAACCTACTATTCTTTCTTAACTGACCTAGAAAAAAAGATTGATTTTCATTGCAAATACAACGTGTGCTAAAATTTTAGAATCTCTAATTACAGAAAAGTATAGATTAGAAGATGAGCATGCTCTCTAATCCATTCCTCACACAGAATCGGTGTCCTAGATGCCGCTGTTCTCCAGGAGTGTTTCCTGGGGACTCCTGTCCTCTCTCACTATAGATGAGTTTTTTCCAGTCCACGTTTATAACCCAGAGAGTCAACTAGTCATTTGCAAATGATTCAAACTTCTTTCTTGATTTCAGGGCACTTACTTTCAAGTGCCTATTGTATTCCTTTGCCCGAAGGATGATTTTGTTCAGCATCTCTGCCTTGATGAGATGTCAGCCAGCCTTTTCCAGTCCTGCCTTCATCCCCATGCAAACATCCTTGTCTCAGTCCCTGGTGTGTCCTGAGATTCATTTTGGCTGTGCATATCTACTCCTGATCCCTTGATAGTGACTTGATAAAGAAAATGTGCAAATGGCTTATCTTGATCACTTGTTCTCCCAGTTGAAGAGGAAACAGTCATTGTCCCCAAACCACACAGTTGACCATGAGGAGGAAGTTGGGAGACAGAAAATGGATGCTTGGGGCACTCAGAAATATTTAAATTCTTGAGTGTAGCCTTCAGACTATCCCGGTGCTCCTCAGCAGCCTCCATTTTTTAGAGGGGATTGCAGAGGGAGAAAGAGAGAGAGAATCTTAAGCCGCTACCCACCCAGCTCGGAGCCTGACATGCTCCATCTCACAGCCCTGTGATCATGACCTGAGCTGAAATCAAGAGTCAGAGACGCTTAATGGACTGAGCCACCCAGAGGCCCCTGCAGCTCCATTTCTAATCTCAGCTCAAACTGGATTGCTCGGTGTTCTCAAAAACGATATTCATTTTTTTAAATTATACTTCTAAGGCTTAACTTCAGTCGTTGTTTTAGTGAAATATTATTTATACTCTACAGGTTTTCCTGGCCCTTATCTCCACTAGCTCATCGCTGCCTCAAATAGATATAATTGCTTTTGAATCCGTATTTCCATGGCACATTGCAGAAAGCTCTGTTAAGGTACTGATCACGTAGACTTGCAGGAATTTATGTTTACATTTCAGTCTCTCTCAGTTAACTGTGAATTGCCAAGGTTAAGTCTTAGCTTAATAGACCAGAATGCCTAAGAAAGTGCTTTGACTAAAACATAAACTCAATAAACATTTACTAAATTCAATTTTTGTACACTTAGCAACAGAAATATCTCAGAGTTGTTCATATTATTTTTGTTAATTGAATCAGCTTCAACCATACAACATAACCATGTGAAAAGAATCTTTGAGCTCCTCCAGGATCACTGACATATATAAAAGCATTGCAGTTATTCGTTGGTAAAAATGAGAGAATAGTTTGTACCAGGAACATGCTCCATAATCTTTTACAGCCTACTTCTTTCTGATGGATCATTTCTCGAATGTCTAAGCACGGTGCCCAAAGCTGGAATCAGAGGTTATTGCTGTTTTGTATAAATGTGACAATCGTGAGATTCTCTTCTCTCAAAATTGGAGTGCTGTGAATAGCCATCCGTGATGCAAGGCCAAGCCAAAAACATCCCCGAGAGGGTGAGACGGTGCTTTCTCTATGCACAGACAATACAATTCCAAGTTGCAATGCACTCCATTAATTAAACAAGTCTGTGTGTCCATAATTTAATTTGCTGAAAGAATTCACAGGAGGGATGGGAAACAGGGTTTCCCTGCTTCCCATAAATGTAATTGACATAATGAGCAGCCTTCCCTTTTGAGTCACAATGCCTTACAGTAATACCTGCCTCACGTGATACCCAGCTCTCTTGGAGTGGCACAGAGAAATAATTTTCTAAGTGCAATTCAGCTCTGCAGAGATAGATATCACATGGCCTCAGAGACTTCAGAAGTCAAGAAAATGAAAATGACTTCAGTGAACTCAGTGGGTGGAAATAGTAAAATCTGAGTCAAATAATAATCCCCATTAACTCAGACGACAAATTTCCCTCTTACTCTCTGTGTTTTCAAAATTGGCAAAATTCGAAATGGAAAGAGAAAAAATCTGAGCCTGAAATGTGAAATACATTACATTGTATTTTGATGAGCAGTTTTCAAAGCACTTCTGTATGCATCACCTTGGTGTTTTATTCATCAGGCTTATGAATGAGACATGTTTTATTATCCTCTTCATCATTACATTTTACAAATGATAAAACAGGAGATTCCAAGGATTTCATAATCTGACCCTTGTGCTAAGCTGTTTCCACGATGTAATTTTAAGATTGTGTCAGCACTTACCACTGAGTCAGGATCATACTAGATGTTCCACAAATACTTACCCGGTGAATGGATACAATAGCATAAAAAAAAAAAAAAAGAAAAGAAAAAAAAAAAAGAAAAAAAAAAGTGGCATGTTATCACACCACAAAAATTTTAAGTTATTTATTTTTTTAAAAAAAATGTTAAGTTATTTTTAATGCTGACTACTGTGAAGTTAAATACCCTATCACTCCAATTTCCTCTAAGATGACAGTCACCAATGTTTGGATTTTTTCTTATTTAATTTTAAAATGGAATTTTTAGGCCTCCAAGATAAAATGACCAATAAAGATGAAAAGAGAGTCTTTGATTTTCTGAATGCACTTTAAACCTCTCTCTCTATCAGGGTTTAATTTCATTCTTTTGTTTCTCCCATTCACCTTCCTGTTGGTGGCTTTTTCCCAGTTAATTATTTGTAACCTTTAGATTTCAAATGAAATCCCTTTCTTACTTTCCTGGGCTACATTGTTAACAATCATAAAAGAAAATAACCAGGGAGCTAATAAATGTCATTTTTTTACATGTTATATAAAGTATTTGTAAAATGGTAAGCACTGTTCGAGTATCTTTAGAATTGGCCATTTAAGATTTTAATATCTGGCACTGAGAAAAATAGTACTTTGAAAGCTTTCATTTTATACCTAGGCTATAGAAATTTCAGCACCTACTGATAGGTTGTGAACATTTACAAGTGAATGAAACAAATTAAATGGCAAACTCCTACTAGGGTTTGAAACATAATATTTTAGTGGCTGCTTTATTTATCAAATAAAAATAGAACATTGAGCAACTACTCAATTAACTTAGTTTTAGGATTCTTTGAAGCAACTTGGCTAAAAATCACATTATATGTAGGAAGATCTATTTTGTATTTTTCATTAATTCAATCTATTTCTCAAATCTCTGAGGTCTTATGCTAGAGTCTCAGAGGATCACTGAGGCTATATGTTTATATCTCCATATCCGGCTCTATATCTATTACATCCTTCCCTTCAAGAAGATTGTTTGGAAATGTTAACCTGGGTATTTTTCATCTATAATACCTCTTTTGTCTCTCCTCCACTGCTCCAACCCATTTTAGTTGACACTTTAGGCCTTATAGGAGGACAAGCTCAGAGGAGGAATGACACAGCGACAAAAAGAGTTGATTTCAAGCATCATTCAAAAGAAAGGTTGCAAAAGCATGACCTGTTGGTGTGAAAGGACTCCCAGCGTAATGTATGTGCGTGTACCATAGATAGGAGTTAGTTTCATCCTCTGGGCTGGGAGACTCCTACTCCCCATCACCTGCTCCATCAACAGGAATTTTATCAAGGGAGAGATACCAGAATCTAGATAAGTTTTAGAATGTGAAAGCAGAAAATACACTCTTCTACTTCCTACTCAGAGATGGAAGAAGAGAAACAACAGCCTTGCAGAGCTCTCTGAAAAACTGTACCATGGACGTCAAGGGTGCTACATGTGGTGTCAAGGCCACAAAATTCACTAGAATCCCAGAGTGCTCCTGGAAAACAGCCAATGCTTCCCACATCCCCAGAAATGTCATCATGCATGCTAGCAGAGACTGGGACAGCACATTTGTGGAGGACTCAGGGTTGGGATGAGAGCCCATGCTTGCAAATAACAGTGTGGGCCTTAGGTCAGATTGCTTGTGAAATCAAAGTGCACTGAGTGGGTGCTCACAAGGGCCAGTCAGGACAATGGCTGTTATGGAGATGCCAGTATGGTCCACAAAATCCAAGATTAGATTTTCAACCCCTTCTGCTGTTATTATAAAACAAAACAAACAAACAAACAAACAAAAACAACTCCAGAATTGTAGATCACTCATTCCTAGAGAGGAAAGGGGATCAGATTGAGCCAAATCCTAATTAATTCCATAAAATGTCTTCCATTGAGGGGAATAAGCTCAAAATAAAGATGCGTTTGAAAAGTTGAGCTTGTGAAAACTTTCATATGCAAGTTTTTGCTGTGAAAATGTTGTGTATTCTACATATATAAAATCTAAACAGTACTATGATAGAGAGCAATATAGTTCCTTAAGGATACAAATCAAAGTTACATAGTAGCTCAAGGATAAAGCAGAAGAAAAAGTATTAGGTAAAAGTGAAGGATTACCTTAAGAGATAAACTCTGGGCAAAAATTCAATGGAGTTTGCATGGTATATTAAAATTATTAGACTTTTATGCCATTAGAATTATGAGAAGCTATTGTAGGTTGTTGAATATGAGGATGACATAATCATATCGATGATTTAGGTTAATTTTGTAAAAAATGTGCACTATGAATGTGAGACTTAGAGATTAGAATGTTAATTGAGAGGCTATTGCACTTGTCCTTGTAGGGCATAATAAGGCAATAAGAGTAAAATATGAGAGGTGGATATCACAAAGATGGAATTAGCAACATTAGATTTGACTGATGATTAACTATGGAGAAAGCAAGTTGTCAAAAAACAACTCAGATTTCAAAACTAAGGAGACATGAGTAAGATTAATGAAGGAGAGGTGCTGGCTGGTGGTTAATAGCATGGTCTCGAACATTTTTAGTTTTAGGTGGTGGAAGGACATCTAAGATGGCACGTAAGAAATAAATCAGTAGAAGAAACATTTAATAGAGATAATTGTTGAAGATAGGAGGGAGACTGTTGAGGGCGAGAGTTTAGGAAAAGCAACTGGCCTATGTGTAGAGAACAAGAAGAGAGAGAAGAAAGAGCAGAGATGGTAAAGCAGAAAGGTGGGAAATTGGCAGAATGCCAAGATGCCAAGAAATCCCAGTAAATCATCTCTCATGATTGTTGAGAAGTCAGTTGAATAGTCAATGTGACTCACTAGGATCCTGTTGGTTCTCAGACTTATACAGATAATGTAGAAGCTGGCAGGTGTCTTGAAAGCAATTAGCAATAATGACGATGACATTGAATTATGCATGTTTCTTCTCCTGGATTTTCTAAGACTAATGCTTTTGTTGTTGTTTTTCCATGTTTGTTTTAACTACAATGTCTATGCATAGTGTTTCATCCTGAAGTTTTTATTTTCCAAATGGTTTTCCATTTTAAAGAGACTAAATAAAGGTTCTGACTGAGCTGTACTTGTGGGAATTCCTAGATCTTTTTATAGGAAGCTATTTTAGTCAAATGGAGTTGGGAATCAGATTTCCAGTTGGAGAGAATGAAGAGACATGCAAATTCAGAATATAGTTGTACAGCACCCTCCTGTTAGTGAAGAAAGAAAATTTTGATTCATCTGAGTAGCAACCACTAAACATCTGAATATTTTAAACAGTTGAGAGAATAAGAGAAGAAATAACCTATATGTTATTCAAGTTTTCAGAGGGCAAAGACATTGATAGAGACTGCTGTTTGCTCATCCAGATCCAGGCATCCTTCTGCTACTGGACACACAATGAAGCTGTCTGGTTCAGGGTCCCTTGCAGTTAGTTGAGGCCAGGAGACTAAGTTGTAGCCAATGGAATGTCAGCAGAAATGATGTGTGACATCTGCAAGCCTGACTCCCTCAACTGTAAATACATTCTGATCATGATCACTCTTTTTTTTTTCTCATTGTCCATTTGGATGGAATAACCATTGGCATCTTAGAAGTTAAGCGTGGAAGATCCCCTATCAGTCTGTTTCCTCAGAGAATCATGTGGAACCAAGCCCCTGTCATGTATCTGCAGCTGCTGTTCAGGCTGGATTATAGAGAAAACTGAGTTCCCATTGTGTTTGAGTTATGATGCGTTTTGAAGTTTATTTTTTAGCAGCTTGTGTTATTTCTAATTCGGAAACCCCCTATTTCAGCATCACTGGGGAGCTACCATCCTTTGTCCCTTCCTTCTCTGTCTCTCTTACTGCCTCTTTCCTTCCCTTCCTTTATTTAACTATTATGCTCCTTCCCCCTCCTACAGTCCTTGTGCTGAGATCAATAGGTGGGGCTACTGGTTATGGTTCTTATTCCTTATTGTCAGACACGGTCATTCCTGTAATGGGTTCTTGTCATCTTCCAACTTCCATGCCATGGCCCTACATGCATCAAGGGGTTGACACAAAACACATAATCAACCTAAGTGTCTAGTTTGGGAAGATGTCTTCTAACATATCTAGCTTCAAAAATCCTTGTCATCTCTTACTACTATTTCATTTATACACACTTCATTTATGTGACCAAGTGTCATATACACACTTAATTCTTTGTCTTTACCTAAATGTGTTTTGAATACTTTAAAGTATGACATTCTCTTTTGGGTCACAGCTTCCCATTTCACTACCTTATTCACTCTGTACACGTATGCTATCTTCTTTCACCATATCATCATTTCTTTTTTTTTTTTTAGATTTATTTATTCATGAGGCAGAGAGAGAGAGAGAGAGAGAGAGAGAAGAGGCAGAGACATAGGCAGAAGGAGAAGGAGGTTTCCTGCAGAGAGTCTGATGTGGGACTTGATCCCAGGATTCTGGGATCACAACCCTAGCAGAAGGCAGATGCTTAACCACTGAGCCACCCAGGTCCCCTGTCCATATCACCATTTCAATGGCCTCTGCTTATCCCTCTGCCCATAAGATTTGCTTGATATGTGATCATCCAATGTCTAGTGTGTAGTATTTGAATATTAGTATCCAGTATCTAGATCGTACAGCCAATCACGTAAGCTATTATTTCCTACTAAAAATTTCCTCATTCCCTTTGGTATCTACCAATACCGCCATGTTTATTTAGTGCATAGTGGTTGAGCACCTGTGAGTCTGGAGATCAGAAGAGAGGTCTAGAATGTAGTTATAAATGTGCACTAGATGGCATGTAAGGTCATAGGACTAGAAAAAGTCTCATAAGTATGAGACTGTAACTAGAGAAAGACACAGAATCAAGTCTAAAATAACTCTTGAATAAGGGCTAGCAAAAAAGAATGAGGAAGAGAGTCCAGTGAGTTAAAAGAAAATCCAGGAGCATTTAGTAATCCTGAAGGCAGAAATGGTTCTTTGATTTCAAACAACAGAAAACAGATTAGGCTAACCTCAGGGAAACAAATTGATGGAAAAAATGTTTTGAGGGACACAGAATTGAACAAAAACTGGAGAAAACTTTGAAACCATAGTTGGTTTAGGGTAATTAGAACTTTTTCATGATCTTATCTGTGTGTCTGCTAAAGTCTAAATATTGTTGGGTTTTGTGTTGTTCTGCCTAAAAGTTACATATCCAAGAATTTGTTATTCCAGGGGAAGAGTGGAAATGAAGATCTACAAACAAACTATATGATTTAGTGCTTAAAAATTATAAATCCAGGTAGTAAATTATGAATTGACATATATTACTTGCTCCTGGCTTGGCAAATATATCTTCATGTGGAGAAATATGTGTAAAAATATAACTTAGCTGAAATTTGGTAAGACATGGATGATGACTAGACCATATTATTAAGCATGTTTAGATGAATAATGACATTAAGACACACAATTTATAAATTATTATATAATTACTCACATATAATCACTCAGCTTAAACCGCTGAGCCACTCAGGCTGCCCAAGACAATTTTTCATATTTTTAAATATCATCTTTCTTCAAAGGTACTCAAAATTATCTTCAAAATATAAAAGGTAAAATGTAAGTTTTAATTAATCTCAAAATATATTCAGTCATTTATATAAACTAAACTATCTACATTAAAAATAATTAAATCTAAAAAATAATTAAATCTTCAGTAATGTTGAAAAAATAAGAGTACTTAAAATTCTAGAATTTAAAGTCTATTTGCCAAAATTAGAATTAACTATCATGCCTCACATTTGGTAAATATAGATGTATGTGCATCAAAATTTGAATTAATAGGGATTGTTAAAAATCACAAACGTTTCTAAACTACCTCATGCAAAAACACACTCACACATAAATTGTGCCATAATATTACAGTGTGCTTCTGCAACCATGTATAGGGACACAAAATGAAGCAAGAAAATAAGCATCCAGCTCCACTGGGAAATGATAGCTCATCATCCAGCCCAAAGCTTTGTCCATTTCTACACCAGCAGTGGTTATAACCACAAACCTTCATGCCACCTAGGTACAGTCATCTTTTAAGGATGCTGGGCAAGAGATAGGGAAAGATTTTGCTTGAAGCTTGAATTGTATTAGGCATTAGAGTGGATGTTGGGGAAATAGCTCACCCTGGATCATTGCTGAGCACTGGATCCTGAGTGATGGACATGTCTATGTATTCTTTAAACAACAGAACCCAGAGTAGTAAACTTCATGCCTGTATCTCAGAGTTGTCCTGGTTCAGTGATCCCCTAAAGTAAAATTAGGGAATACTGATTAAATAAGGGGGAATAAATGCAGGTCAAGCAAAAATACAAGAGAGAACTGGTCAACTGGTTAAATGTGGCTTAAGTAATTTAAACATTGGATATGAAGTATTCACTTGAACTTAGCAACATGGAAGTCACCAATGACTTTAGCAAGATCAGTTTCACTAAAGCAGAGATGAAGGAAATCCAATTGAAATGAATTTAATTGTGAATGGAAATGAGAAGGGAGGAATAGAGACAGTGAGGCTTAATAAACTCCTTGAGAAATCACATGGTGAATGGTGAATAGAGGTACAGGACAGTCGTATAAGGAGAATATAGTGTAGGAGCACAATTTTGTAAAATAAGAGATGCTGGAGAAATTTATTATGCTAAAAAACACCTAACATAAAGGGATAACTGGATGATTCTTAAGATAAGGGGGGTAATTAAAAGAGCAAAGACATTGAACAGAGGTGACAGATGGAGGGCAGAGAAGAAATGGAAGGAATGACCCTTAGTATCTATCAGAGGAAGCTGTGGCCAGAAGACCAGGTGGACACATTACAGAAATTAACACAAGAAGATTTAGGGATCTAGGGTTTGGTACATAGTTATTTAGATCCAAAACATTTTGAAAAAGCCCCTCTCCCCAACAAAATTACTTAGAATTCCAGGATACATACTGTGGTCTAAAGTTCTAAAGAGTGAAATAATTCAGGAAGGATAGAGGGGGGATCTCAAAAACACACAACACAAAATCAGATGCCATTGCATCTGTGATGAATGAATGGCTTTCAAAATGGGAGAAACCATGAATAAGAAGATGAAAAAAAAATGGTACTCCTAACAGAAATGAGAAGGCAAGCCAGATTGAGTGCAAATCTTTCTAAAAAACACTAGAAATGTTAAAAATGATAATGAGATATCTAAATAGAAATGCCTTTGGACCATTGCATCAGAATTTAAGACCAGATATTGGAATCTGGGAGTAATCAGCAAATACTTATAATCTTCTGTTAGCACATTAGAAGAAGGAAGAGGAGGAAGAGGAGGTGGAGAAGGAAGAGAGGAAGAAGAGGAAGAAGAAACCAAACACTTTAATTTTGTATGGGTAACATGAACACATTATAGCAAAATAAAGCATATTTTCTAAAAATAGATTCCTACATGTTTTCTTAATCCTACACTAAAAACAATGCGATCTTGTTTTGTACTTTTTTAATAGAAAAACATTTATAATAAAAATGTACGCTGGAGAGTAGAATCATTAACTATATATGTAATAAGTTTAGTTTATTAAAAGCATTTTTATTGGTCTCTCTTAAAAGCAATGTCTCAACTGCCTACGCAAAGTGAGTTTTAGTAAACTAGTCTAATATAACAAGATGAAACTTTTACTTTGCTTGGATATATCTCAAACCTTCTGGTTTATGGAGATGATCATGCCTTGCCTCCTAAATGAGCTAATGTAATTTGTGTCACTTAAATTATCACTGTGAAACTAGGAGATAAAATTTCAATCCACATCTAATTGGCAAAGCTTAAATTGCTAAGTAGACTGCGGAGAGATTCCAAAGTTCATAACGAAAGAATTAAGAAAGCAAAAATAAAGGGAAGTGTCAAATAAAAATATATTGAAAATATATTTGGAGGAAAGAGTCTGTAGAAGTAATAATATTGTGTTGGTCCAATCTCTCCCTCCAGGAATGCTAGAATTACATCAAAGAGAGGGATATAAAATACACCACATTTAAAGCATTCTCTAGAAAGTTTTAAGAGTTAAAATTACAACTGAATGATTCACATTTTCTAATAATGGTTGAGACAGAATGGACTAAAGTGCTATTCTTTTTTTCGATTTTGAAAATTTTAAGAATATTTTCCCGTTTTTATTTTATTATTTTATTATTTTTAGAGAACACGGGCAGAGGAGCAGGAGAGGGAGAGGGAGAAGCAGACTCCTCGCTAAGCAGGGAGCCTGATACAGGGCTTGATACCAGGAACCTGGGATCATGACCTGAGCCAAAGGCAGATGCTTCACCAATTGAACCACCCAGGTCTCCCTCATTTTTAAATAAACTTTATTCTTTTAGAATAGTTTTAGATTTACAGAGAAATCGAGAGCCTAGAACAGAGCTCCCATATACTCCATGCTCAGTTTCTCTATTATTAACATGTTATATTAGTATGATACATTTATTACAATCATAAATAAATCTTGCTACATTACTTTTACTTAAGCCCATATTTTGTTCTGATTGCCTTAGTTTTTACCTAATGCCCTTTCTTCTGTTCTGGAATCCCATCCAGGCTACTTCATTACAATTAGTCACCCCATCTCCTTAGATGCCTCTTGACTGTAACAGTTTCTCAGACTTACCTTATTATTATTATTTTTTTTTATTGGTGTTCAATTTACTAACATACAGAATAACCCCCAGTGTTTACCTTATTTTTAAATGACATTAAACTGTTTTTGAAGAGCACTGGTTGGATATTTTGTAGTTTGTCCTTCAATTAGGATTCGTCTCATTTTTTTTTCTCCCATAATTAGACTGGGGTTATGTGTTTTGAGGAGAAAAAAGAGAGAGGTAGTTTGTGATTTTTATCACATCATATTAAGAATACTTGGTATTGGCCTTAATCACTTGGCTGAGATAGTGTTTATCAGGTTTTTCAGCTGTAAAAATCATTCTTTTTTGATGTATAGTTTTTAAGATTTTTACTTATTTATTTATTTGATGGGGGAGGGGCCAAGGGAGAGGGAGAGGAAGAAAGAATCTAGGGCAGACCCCACGCTAGCACGGAGTTCCATCTCAGGACCCTGAGATCATGACCAGAGCCAAAATCAAGAGTCAGATGCTTAACCAACTGAGCCACTGAGGCAGCCCTAAAATTATTCTTTGTTAAAACCTCTTTCTACAATGTGCTCTTCAGAAGGAAGTACTATGAACAGCCGCTGCTGTGGGGAGTTATTCTCCACCTCCTTGAAGTTGGAGGGGGTGGTATGGGTATCTACACAAATTATTTAGAATTTTTTCTGCATGGCGATTTGTCTCTTCTTCCCTACTTATTAATTTAGTCAACCATTTATTTATAGCAGTGTGGGCTCATGCATATTTATTTTATTCTTTGGGCTATAATTAATATTCTTGTAGTTACTTTGCTGCTCAAATTATTCCAGTTTGGCCATTGGCTCTTCCAGTTTGCTTTTATATTCCCTTGACATACTCCATTAATGTGGGCTTGGTTTTTTTCTCTTGAGTACTTCCATACATCCTGACACTTCAAGATGCTCCAAGATCATCTTGCATTGTCCTTCTTAAGTCTTAACTGAAATCAGCCATTGCTCCCAGAATCCCTGGTTCCTTTCCTTAGAGAATGGAATTAGAGATGCCTACTGGGTGCTGCATATTCACTATGCTGGCACCAGGGCTTCTAGCCCCTGTCAACCCACAGAGCAAGGAAGGAAGTGCCCATATACTCGTCAGTGCATGTATACACATCTACAAATATTTCTATATGTGGCCAAGTGATCTACATCAAGCTAAACATGAGTTCATATTAATGTCTTCCACTCTAATCTATGACCATGCCAATCATCCTAGACCTTTCCTATTGACGACAGTGATATTTTAAAAAGAAACAGAAAAGGTATTTTTTTAAATATCTGAAAGAAAAGTAGAGCTAGTGTTTGAGCCAAAAACTACTCCTAGTGTATATTTTTTTAGAGAGAGGATGCATGCACAAGCTGGGGGGGTGGGGTGCAGGTCAAAGGGAAAGGGAGAGAGAGAATCTCAGGCTGACTTGCATTCAGCATGGAGCCCTGAAGGGGGCTTGATCTCACAACCCTGAGATCATGACCTTAGCAGAAATCAAGATCTTGACATTTAACAGATAGCCACCTAGGCATCCTAGTTGTAGTGCATATTTAATTGACATGGGTACAATTACTTAAGTGAAGCCTGATATTAGCCCAATTTGCATGTAGGCTAATGTTGTACATGGAACTTTGCACACAAGCAGGTGACATGGATGTAAGGTATAATTTGATATTTACCACTGCCCTGGCTATTCATAATTTATGAAATCTCACAGTCTGAGAGACAACTATTTTGGTTTTAAGTATTCTTGGTCCTTAGGAGCTCTCTGTGAAAATCAAAACAGACCTAAGGAATACCACACAGTACCTATTACAGTTTGGAAAGCACGGAGCATTCAGAATTCTCATGCTCTTCCTTCACCAGCAGTTAGTTGGTAGTTAGACAAAGACTTAGGAGTATCAAAGAATTGACTTAATTTGGTGGATAGCAAGGGTAAAAACATAGATGAAGAATAATGCCTTGTAATCTCATACAACATTAGACTTCATGCCCAGAGGGCAATGTGAAGCCAGAAGGAAGAATTCTGGATCTACAGAAGCTTGAGCAAAGAGATTTCTCAACAAGGGTTTGCAGCCTAAATGTCTTCATCCCAATTAGTATTGGTGAGATAGATAATGCATGTAAAATCAGTCAGCGTGGCAAATTTATCTTACATGAATTAAACATTATTCAATGATTGAGAACATTATTTAAGTTCCTAAAAAGTGTATGACAATTTCCGTGATATAATTATTACCCACAATTATTTATTAGTCTTCACAATCAATAAAAGGTATAAAGATTTGTGATATATATCAAATGAACATTAGTTAATATTTAAACAGTCCCCATCTTTGGAAAAACACAGACATTAAGACCCTTAACAGAATCCTGGTGTTTTTGGGAGGGGCTGCCTGCCTTCCCATCCCAGGAGTTGGACATGGGAGGTGCTTCCTCATGCAGGCAAGAGGAGAGAAGGAAAGTAAAAGAACTCCACAAAATGAACAGTCTTCTCTTTGATGACCGCCCATGGAAGGAAAGAGTGAGAAAAAGTCGATTAAGGCTGGCTACAGGAGGGGAAAGGTCAAATCTAGCTCACTGACCTATTTGTGAATTTCTGAAGGAATCAATTCAGGGCAATTGGCCTCCATCCACTACTACCAAATATGTATTATAATTTTGTCCCTCAGCTCTGCCCTCCCCAGCTCACCTGTGTTCTCTGGATGTCTCTTCTCCTCCTGAACTACTTACATGCATTTGGGTAGATATTTTCAGGTACTATTGTTTCTATGAATGAGGATGGAAGACAGGAAGAAAAAAACATCACAAAAACCTGGTTACCTTCCATTTTTTCCAGTTCTCTTCTTATCTCTGACAGTAAAGAAAACACAAAACTTTATTCTGGAATATCAGCTTCATTTGCCAGGTGTAACCAGAACCAAAAAGTACAGCTGAGTCAGATCAGCCTAGCAGAAAGCAGATAATTGAGAGCACAGATTCTTGAAGACCACAAAAGGCTGGGAAAAATCAGATATTGTCAGCTCAGAGAGGCAAGAATGTGAGGCTAGAGAAGCAAGCGCTGGCAAACATTACAGGATAGTTTTATTTCTTCGTGTGGTGTGCAGACAGCCTGTATTACCATCACTTGAGATGTTTATAAAAATGCAGGTTCTGGGGCCACCTACTGACTCATTGAACCCCACTGCTAAAATCATACATTTAAAGAATTAGTATTTTTTAAGTGTATGTTAAAATTTGAGAAGCAGAGTTGCAGAGATGAGAAGACTCAAAATGTTTTTCCAGAAAAATCAGAGGATTCAAGATGGATCCACAGATCGAAAAAAATGTAGCTATTTAGCAGCAGTGAAGGTCTAGGCTAGAGATACTGGAGCTGGTAAGCAGAACACAGTGAGGTCTAGAGGAAAGGCCAGGTATCTGAGGGGGATACGACCCTCCACACTCAAAAGTTAGTGGGTACCCTAAGAACTCAGAGACACAAAATCAGGCCCTGCCCTCTCCCCAGGCAGGAATGTTGGAATTACCTTCGTCCAAACAAAACAAATTCCTTCCAAATGTAGGATTCAAGGAGGGAGAAAGAGGGGCAGGACACGGGAGAGTCCGCACAAAGGTTTTCAGATAAATTACCACCAGTCGTCAGGTTTTGGGTTTCTTCTGCACTCATCCAGACGGCTCTTTGCACACGGAATTCATAGTTTCCTCTTCAGAGGAGCCTGTTAGGACAGAAAGACAAGTGAGAAGAGACTTCAGTGATGGCTTTTTGATCCAATACCCTTGAGAAGTTTTGATTCCAGAGGACTCTCTTACTCGGGGCCTGCAGAGTCCCGGTGGATAGTAGTGCTTTTGTGCAGGCGGCGATTGTTGTTTATACTCCCAGCCCCAGGAAGGCAGACACTCATAAAGGGCCTCCTTATTTCATGACCGCATGTGCTTTGATCTCAGTGTGTCCTGCCATCCTCAGGCCTGCCAGTCTGGGGTAGCCCTGAGCGTAATCTCTGCAGAATGTCCCTTCCACCAGGGTGCAGGGTTGTGGCTGAGAGTGGAAAGCTCTCCTAGTAGCATTTGTTCCTTTATAAGCACATTTTAATTTTTCTTCCTAATTGATGTAGTGGCATGAAAATATGCTCGATTCTATCATCATCGCACCATTCATTGAGCTCTCAGTGCTTGCTAGCGCTCAGCTCTTTGCAATTTGCATTTCTAACAGGGCCGTTTCGGGATATCTTGGGCTGTCATTAGCCATAACTGTCATTAGCCGCGTGCCATCTCAGGATCATGCTCAGCAATTAGCCAGTTCACTGGATCACGGTTCACAGGCAAATGATTAATTCCTAAGGCACCTCTGACTGTCTACACTGGCCAGGTGGAGAAGGTCCTTCCTATAGGATAGTGGCGAGACTGAGCCCTAGGAGTGAGTTCCTCGAGTTCCATTGAGCTCAGTTCACCACTCGTATGCCAAGACTGATGAATTTGGAGCATGTCTCTTGCTGATTGCACAGCCACACCATCTGGAAATGGCAAATCCGATGAAATGAATGGTCTGGACGCATACCCTTTTGCAGTTCAGCATAATGATGCTCTTATGAAGCATGACTAACCCAAGCGGTGTGCCCAGAGTAAAAGCAGGGCTTCTCTACTAAACACTCACTGTGAACTATGGTGTGTGTGTTGCTGCAAACACCACAACCTTCACGAGAAGCAAAAAAAGCCACAGAGCTGATCAAAAGAAAGCCCATTTGACCTAAACCTGAGTCTTGGTCAAGTGCACCTTCTTCTCTTCTTCTCATCATGCTACCTGCCCCTAGAAAGGCAGCTATATTCTGGCTTAAGCCTGGAAAGGTGTTCTCAATTTTCCTGTTTCCGTCATCAGACGCTTGCCATCTCACTTGCAGGGTAATTGTACTACCTAGTCAAAGAATGGACCTCAAGCAAACTGAAAAAAAAAAAAATTCCCTGTACTCTAGACCATACCATTTATTTAGGGTAATAATTGCCTCATTCGAAATTAATTTAAAGATTTTCTCACATATTCTCTAAATCCCAGATCTTTTTGCCCTGGTGTTCCTCCCCTTGGGTGTTTCCATTTTAAGAATATCAGAGAGGCAGTCACCATAACATAATTATTAATTACCTTTAATAAAATAGGGGTGATGACCTGTATCCCAGGAGATGTAAGGGCGGGCAGGTGCGGGGTTTTCCAGACAGTGAGAGCAAGCTTGCAAGGAGCCCTCCCTATTTGCACAAGTCTGACCTTTCCCAGGAAGAAGAGTTTCTAGTTAATCCATCCACTGATCTGCTCAATGAGTTCCATATAAACAATAAAATCACCTTAGCTTTCTGTTTACAAGCAAAAGCCACCTGCGGTCCTTGGTTGCCCAAATCTGATCGCCAGTAACATTAATCCTCAGGGCTTAAGACAGGAAGGGAAGTGGGGAGTCAGGAGACAGGAATTCCGCAAACTGACTTAACATGAAAAGAACAAGGCTAATAAGAAGAGGAGAGACAGGGAAGGAGGAGCGAGGACATCCTTGTCTGCCCTTTTTTTATTCAATTTCAGTAAATAGAAGCATTTCTGATTCACATCCTCTTTCCATTCTTTTTTCCCTTTTTTGCCCCATAACATTTGTTTGACTTGAGATAGCAGGTGTGAAATGTGGGCTCAAAATTGATGAAAAAAACATCCAGGTGCCTCGTGCTTTGTGCTCTCCAGTTTTGCACAAAGTGAGTGGAATCACACTAGATTTTGTCTGCATTTTGGAGATGTTCCTAGGAAGCTGACCATGGCCTGTGAAGCTCTAGGGGCTCCAGAGCAGTCAATGCTGTATATTTCCCAAAACGACCTTTTGGGGAGAGGTTGGTGTGTTCCTATAAGTCTGTTTCTTATGTGTGAGCAACAACTTCTCTGTAAAAAATTCTAGAATTTCCCCGAACCCTGTGTGTGATCACAGAAAGTACACGGAATTAAGTGACAGCAACACTGGACCCACTAACCAGCTGTGTCACTCAGTTCGTACCCGTTAATTTTTTTGAATCCCATCCATATTTGAAAAATGGGGAAAATATAATAGTGATACTTCGCTCATGGGATTGCTCTGCTTTTCAAATGAGGTAAGACACACAAGAGTGATCATATACTCTGAGATACTATACAGTCGGTAAGGGACTGTGTATGTTTATTCAAGTGGTCATTAATTTAGCAGATACTATCCAAATATCCAAAGGCCAAATAATAGCTGCTGGCCTTTGCCATTTAGGACCTTATGTCTAGGTCAAAAATAATGGGACAAAGAAAGAGAATTCCCGTTTATCTACAACTTGCTAAGACTCCAAGAGCTTTGTATTAGTGTATCACTTAATCTTTCCTGCCAATATGACCAACATCATGCTGGCCCTGATTTATTGAGAACTTACTATGTAGCAGGTGTGAGACTAAAAAATTCCAGTTAGCTCATGCAAATCCTGGCAAATACTAGGGGTGTATATTAGTATCCTCTTCACAGATGAGGAGACAGATGAGGGTAACTTGCTTGCCCATAGTTTGTGATGCCAGATTCCATCTTAGAACTGCCCACTTAGGGGGATCCCTGGGTGGCTCAGCGGTTTGGCACCTGCCTTTGGCCCAGGGGCGATCCTGGAGTCCCGGGATTGAGTCCCACCTTGGGCTCCGGGCATGGAGCCTGCTTCTCCCTCCTCCTGTCTCTCTCTCTCTCTCTCTCTCTCTCTCATAAATTAATTAAATATTTATTTTTTTTAACTTTTATTTTTTTATTCATGAACGATAGAGAGAGAGACAGAGACACAGGCAGAGGGAGAAACAGGCTCCATGCAGGGAGCCCGAAGTGGGACTCGATCCTGGGTCTCCAGGATCACACCCCGAGCTGCAGGCGGCACTAAACCACTGCGCCACCGGGGCTGCCCAAATAAATAAATCTTTAAAAAAAAAAAAAAAAAGAACTGCCCGCTTATAAAGCCCATGCTCTCATCACCTGCCCAAATGGGCATCACACAATTTATAGATAGCAAATCTAAGGTCGCAGGGATAAAGTAATAATCTAAGGCTGTATAACACCAAACAGGACCAAGAGCTGAACTGGATTTCATTCAGTTGCAAAACCCTGCTCTTCCCACCCTGTCCCTGGCCCAACTCCCAGATGTCAAGACCTCAAGCCAGACTGGGCTGCAGGATGATAGCATTTCATCGAAAGAGGAGTTATTTGACATGGGCCTCAGAAAATGGTTCCCTTTGACAGATTTTCTCTTTAAAGACTATAGGAAATCTTATTTATAGTGTTTAATATCACTTCTCATTTTATTAACATGACTGAGATGGTATTTTTCCTTTTCTGTGATAACCTGCTGATTTTGTAGTCTGTATTATTTTATGATGCATCCTTTAATTTTTTTCTATTATTTCACACTGAGTGTTTTAATAGGCTTTTAGAAAATTTCCATTTCTTCGTCAAAAAAAAAATTCTTTCTTGGAAAGGTTTTCTTTGGTGCATTTCCAGCTGAGGAATAGTCTCTCAAACTATATCAAAGGTTGTTAGCTCTCTGTTCCCTCCTATAGGTCTATGGAGATGAGCTTTTAATATTTATTTCTAAGGGCTGTTTTCTCTGTTTATATCCTGCTGTTGAAATGAGCAGTTCAATAAACTTCTTAATGAAGGTGGTTGGAGCATTTCCTTTTGCTTTCACTTCTATTGCTTTTGAGATGACAGTTTGGTAAACACTTCCTGTGCTTTTAAAATTTTCTGTGAACTTGAAATGCCCTAATAAATAATCCTCAAATAATTAATTGGCATAAAGAATCACTGAGCTTAGAATTATAATGTTTTTAGCAATCATGCTCAAGCTTATATTATCTCTAAAATAAATTCTACAATTCAATCTCCATAAGGCTTTTGTGATAAAGGCTACGTCTGGCATTAAGGTACATAATGTATTGTATTTCAACGTAATATAGGGCTCTGATCCTGTGACATTAAATCAGTCCTTCAGCATAAGAAAGGTGTTAGAGGCAGAAGGGAAGATTTCCTAGAGTCCTGTGAGAGCCCGGTTACACCATTAATCTGACTCCTAAATATTTATTATTTTTTATTAGATTCTCCAGTGAATTTCAAATAGGTTAAAGTGCTTTTCAGAATAGGCACTGAGAAAGACAAAACTCCATCTTTTCTAGTGTCCCACATCAGCTAAAAGATGTTTACTGCATGTCTCATACTCCTGATGAGTAAATCTAGTCCCTGGAAATAAATTGTACACATTTAGGAGAACAATTTTTTCTTTGGGAAATAAGAATAAGGTCACCTTTTTTTCAGCAATAATATCCTAGCATCTTAAAAATAGACAAGCTACCTCCTCAAAAGTAAGTAATTGTCCACCAGATAGGAAGTATTCACTGGGAATGATCATGCTAGGCTATCTCATTTATCTATCCAACTATGTCATAAAGATAGAGAGCTCTGTCATCTCTTTATCTATCTATCATCTATCTATCACCTATCTATTCCCTTTATCTATCCATCATCTCTCTTTTTCTATCATCTATCTATCTATCATCTATCTATCTATCACCACTGACTTACATGAAGGGAGGGATTTATTCAATCAAGAAGTTGTTACTGCTGTATTCTGTCAACATTATTTGAGCACATACCAATACAATGACTATAATACAAATTCCAAGAGATCCAAAACATAGATATACATAAGGATACAAAGAATATGGTCTTTTAAAATTGCTTATGACCTAGGAAAAATCAAAACATACATCTAATATGTGTTATAAGAGTAACACTAAAGCAACGGCTAAAAAGTGAAAGATGATATGGTTTGGGTTTTGTTTTTGTTTTTATTTTGGTTAGTCAAGTGAAGCAGTGGGAGTGGAGAAGGGACAAAGAGATGTGTAACTGGCTGTGATCAATTAATTGTAAACACCACTGCACTCAAGACCTCAGACCAGCTGAAAGATGATATGCCTTAAAGCAGCAGCAACTGGAAGGGAAAGCACCATGACCACACAGACAGCCCCTTGGAGGTGGGATGAACATGGGCAACTGGGATAAACTTCCTCTGAGGTGCAGACCTGCATTGGCTCTCAGAGCTAGACTGGGAAGGTGAGTTAGGGGCACCACTCTGAGCTACCCTAAGAGAGGGACTCTTCATCTGTATCCTCTTTTCTCACCAGTTCCTCAAACTGGACATAAGGAGGACTGAGGTCCTACAAGCCCTGCAGTTCTCAGGCTTGATTCAGCTGGGCAGGTGGAGA
The DNA here is from genome assembly GCF_048164855.1 of Canis lupus baileyi. Lineage (NCBI taxonomy): Eukaryota > Metazoa > Chordata > Mammalia > Carnivora > Canidae > Canis > Canis lupus. The sequence continues at coordinate 6,526,618 of NC_132854.1, read as the reverse complement.
TGCCGTTCTTTTGTTCTTCCTTTACTGGCATGCCCACTGTAGTGGGTAATACAGCCAATGAGAGTTTTGGTCTTCTGTAAGGGATGAAGAAGAAATTCCTGGACACTCCTGTGAAGATTCAGTTTCCAATTCTAGAAACTTTAAGGTCATCTATGACTTCCTGACTCTTATCCCTCACTGTCAATTTGTCCTGAAGGATGTCTGTCTAATCTCCCAAAACATCTTTTATTAGAGTTGCTCAGTGCTGGGCTCAGTGCCCAGCACACCCCAGACCCCATATGGCCACCCATTTTCCTGGCTGATGCCAGTATCATCTACCGGAGTCCAGAGTCACACAAGTAATTATTCTGATTCATGGTTCCTCATTGCACGGAGGTTAACATAATTGTTAAGAGCAACAGTTTTTATTCAGACTGAGTCACATAATCCTCATCAAGTTACTAACCCTTTCCATCCTCACCTGTAAAATGGGAGCAATTCACATACTCACTTACTTATTTGGAAATATTCACCGAGATCCTAGGATGAGGTGGATGCTGCTCTATTCATGAGAACTACATCAGTGAACTAGACAGGAAAACATCTACCCTCACAAAGCATCCATTCTCATGGGTTTCAGAGAGAACAGAGACAAGCCCATGCCCTGAAGCATGTCAGTGCCACCAGAGGATCAATACAATATAAATCATTATCCAGGTAAATAAGAATACTCCAAATGCATAAAATCTCTCTCGCCCTCAATATTTGCTCTAAGAAGTTATGAATTATGCATGTAAATATGGTATCAATGTACAAAAGAATCTAAATGTGCTTAAACACCCCGAGTGAAAACACAACTCACCTGGTGAGAAACTGAGAGGAACCAGCTCACAAAGTTGTTGAAAGTAATCACGGATACATGCCATGCAAAGCGCCTAGCACAGTGTCTGATACACACTAAGAATTCACTAAATCTTAAGCAGAAGTAGAGTAGTTTTTCAACTTGTTTTCAGCCTCCCTTGTGAACCTTGTGGGTCCTCAGCTGAGCCACCTGACCTCTTTCCCCGCACAAAACCTACCACTGCAGCCTCAGCAGAGCAGAAGCTGCCTGGCCCTGCCACGACTTTCACATTCCACTTCTCATTTACATTTTCTCCCCTCTCCTCAACGTGATCCTCAAAACTAGGAGAATTTTATTTGTTGGGGGAAATCCATAAAAGTAGCCTATAAATCAGAACATTAAAACCATTTTTATATTGGATGAAGCTGAATGGTTTAGAATTAGATTCCATTGTAATTTAAAGCTCTGAAACATTCACGCCTGATATACACATTCATTCTGATATACACAGAAGATGGAAAAAGAAATGCAGCCCAGACACGTTTTGTTTGCCTCATACAGAGCTTTACAAGATTGAATGTGAATGCCTTCCCGTGGGGTAGGTGCTCTCCATTCAGCCAAGGCCCCACCGGGATCTTTAGTTTTACTCCTAGAAGTCTGCACTCCTTCCTTAGAGTTCCTCCTGTCCTCTGTGGTTATAGAAGATTGCCCATCTCTGATACAGTTAGATAAATGATAACCCTCTCTCAGCCAGTATATTTGGTTAAAGGGAACAGCACCGTTTCTGTGTGCCAATACTTAACCCAACTCAAAATAGAAACCCAGAGAGTGTGTGCTGGCTTGTTTCACTTTAGACTTGCTAGAAATATCAGTAGGTATGTCTAAAGAGATGCTCAGTCCTCTTGCTTGTCCACGCCATATGAAGGAGCATCTTACCAAATGTTAGACTTTGGTCAAGTTCTCTGAAGGAAAAGTGAATTCAAACACTCAAGAAAGAAATACCAACTGCAGCATAAATCACTGGACTCTTATTCTCATGGCTAATAATACTATAAATCCTAAAACTAGCCTATAACACTTTGGATCATGATGAAAAACATATCTAAGCAAAAATGGAAACGTTTTATAAACTATCCTCTTTTAAAATGCACAATTTATAAATCTAATAAAACAGAGAGGGTTTCTTTGGCTCTTTTTTGGGGGGAGGGCATGATAATAAAACTTCCCGGTGCGCTCAAATTATATTAGACATTTTATGTCATTTATGATGAAAGATGAAAATAATCACATTTCTGGAGGAAACTCCTACATCTTGAATTCAACAATACTTTCAACTTCTAGAAAGTGAGATCGAAGAAATCACAAATTGGAATTTAAGTCTATGTTATTGGAAGGAGATTGGAACTAGTTTGTGAACAATTTATGATAGAATTATAATGAGTTAAGGGTAGAAAGTGAAGCATTTCAAAACTCTTATAGCAGTTTGACTTTGCTGCAACATTATATTGTATTTTACAAAAATACAAGTCCACTATGGGCTGGAAATTTTAAAAATGAAAAGAAAAGTTCACAGATAGTGTGGAAGTTGCTCTTTGAGCTGATAACAGCTTTAAAAATAATGCTAATGCATCAGTATGGTAAATTTCCTGAGCGCAGGGTTTTGATGTCAGGCAGACTGAAGTCACTTCTGGTTCTGCATATCCAGCCTGTGTGACCTGAAGATGCTTCTTTCACTGACTGAGACTCAGTAGACCCTGCAAATTGAGGGTGGAAATAGTACTCACTTTAAGTGATCCTTTGGGGAAATAAAAAGATATAATGTTTATTAAGAAATTGGCATATTAAAAAAAAAAGAAATTGGCATATTTCCTGGGATATTTTTCTTAAAAATCTGTCTGTTACAGCTAGTGGAAAAGGCAATATTTAATATTTAAGTACCTATTGAGTACCTAAAGAACTTGCAGGGAAAAAATAAGTATCATTTCAGAGGATTGATTACAATGATGTAACAGTTACATTTTGTGTATGGAGGCTAGATCGCCTATCAAATAATGCTATAGCATCTAGCATTAAATGGATAATTAAATCACTCTAACACAAACACTGCTCTGTGGGTACATCACATTTGTAGGATTATTTTATATGTTAAATGCTAATCTTTTTTTTTTTCCTTTTTTACTTTACCATAGAGATATTATATATATGCACATATATGCAACTCCCATGTCTTTTTCTTGCCATTCTTGGCCAGATCAATATCCCCTGTGCAATTTTTTAAGCAAGTATCTTGTGCTGCAATAGGTGATATTCCTTGTCCATTTCAACTTTCATATTTCTCACTAGACCTGTCCACAAGCATGTTTTATAGCACCATTACCCAGTCCCCTTAGTGAGACAAATGCTTTTCCTTGGGCAATTGAAGCAAGGTTACCAATTTGTATCATCTATGAGTCAAACCCCCAAATTCTCTGGGTTTGACCATTTCTGCCTCCTGAAGTCTCTTAGAGCCCTTCCAACTAATAGAAACTCTCTCTCCTTGGATGAGAAGAATAATCATAAACATTTGTATTTTGCTTAGAGCATCCAAGGTGTGTGTGTGTGTCTGTTTTTTTTTTTTAAGATTTTTATTTATTTATTCATGACAGACAGAGAGAGAGAGAGGCAGAGACACAGGCAGAGGGAGAAGCAGGCTCCACGCAGGGAGCCCGTCGTGGGACTCGATCCCGGGTCCCCAGGATCTGATCCTGGGCTGAAGGCAGCACTAAACTGCTGAGCCACCCAGGCTGCCCACTTCCAAGGTGTTTTTATATACATTGTTTTATTTACTCCTCACAACCCAGTGAAAGGAGATGACTGATCTTCACAGCTTCTAGAAGAGTTCTACAAGCTCCAAAGACAAGAGTAGCTGGGCTGTTAGAGTCCATATATCAGTCCTAGATGCCTTTGGACCAAGGAGTCGTCAGGGTGACAAGTGCTGGTTATTTCTTTCATAAAAAATTGCTCTCTGCTGAAAGACATTATGTACCTCTGGTACACTAAGCCATACGCACTTCTCTTCATTCTATATTGTATTTGATTACTGGATTTTCTTTTAATGAAACATTTATAATCATTTCCCCTACAACATCAATGTTCTCAGTTCCAGGAAAAACAAAGATTCATTAAATTATCAAATGCCAGTAATCGTTTCATTTAAGCCAGTAATGCCATATACATATAAATACCCAGAAAATATTTTAAGTTATCAACAAGGCTTTTATTCAAGAAGATAAGTGGAGGATACAGGCAGAAAATGCTTTGTATCCAAAGCAGGCAAGCGTGCTTTGCCTGTGTACATTTTCTATATAGCAAAACTGAAATGAGAGAGAAATAGGTGATTGTTTAGGAAGTTTGTCTAAAATTGAGCTGTTTTGCAGTTTATCCAAAAACTTATATTTGATGTATTTTCCTCTAGGGGATAAAAACAAGCAAGTGGCAGAGTCAGGCCTGCACGGAGTCTCTGACACCAGACACAATTTTCTTCCTACCCCTATGCCAGGCAGTCAACGATGCTATATTCATGACCTAACTCCCACATCTTGCCAGCATGTCCCACGTGTAATCCAGAGCTGTCTACCTAGGATCACTGGTGTGTTGCACTATAGAATCCGAAAAGCCTAAGATTGTGTTTGCTACGGTTGGGATTTAAGCCTGTCTGAATATGCCATTTTCTAGCCAAACAAACCAAACCCAAACTGAGGGAAATCTGCCAAGACAAACTTTCAAACCCCAAGTTTAAAAACACTGGAATTACCGTCGTGCAGCACTCCAATGTAAATGTTGTCACGTTGGGCCAGACCATCAGTTTAGGAGAGGCCTGGACTATGGGAAGGGTGGACGGAAAAATTATTTCTGGTGAAATTGACTAGTTCTTGTTGACAATGGCAGAAAATGTGGCTTACTCGCTCCACTAGGACTTCTCTTCTTCCTCCCTAAGGAAACTCTGATTTTTAGCTGGACACATTGTTTCCTACCCAAGAGACTGTAATTCCCAGGAGTCTTCTTCCATATTAACTCACACTGCTTTGATTCAAACCCCATCACTTCTGGGCCACATTGATGCAACAACCTTCCAACTATTTCCCTGCCCCGCATCCTGTCTACCTATGTGCTGTTTTCACATCATTGAGAGAGCTCTTGACAAAATCCTAGATCTAATTCTATTCGTCCTCTATTCCAAATTCTTTAATGGTCCTTGTGGTTTAGAATACTATAAGGCTAACTCAGTTTGGCACACAAGACCCTCAAACTTGAGACCATGCCCATCTTTTCAGCTCTATCCTTTGCCATATTCCCCCGACATATGCTACAGTATTACAATAGCATCTTCCCCAAACCTTTCCAAAGGACCAAACCCCTGAAACTGCTACTTCGTAGTCTTTGTAGAAACATTTAGTGATTGTTTTAGAAATGCAAAAGCACCTCCTGATCTTACCCCTTTTCCAGGGCAGAAGCTAGTATTCTCTGCTGTGTTCTCAGAAAGCATTCTATGTATTTTTATAGCTCTTTTAACAGCTTCTTTTATAGCTGATTATTTCCAAAAATGGTATGTGTCATTCTTGATTCACCCTTATGTCTCAGCACCTTCTGAAGAATCTCAGAATATGTGGGCAGTGAATATACATGAAATTGCTTAATGGTAACAGATAGTGGGTGATTTCGGCGAGCTGTTGATAATTTTTACACTCCTAACATAACTTTCCTGTGTCTTTCCTAGGAATAGGAGATCCACTGAGGTGCTAGGATGTAGTAAAGGGCTCCTTTAACTGCATTCCCCAAGTTAAGATCTTAGACATAAATCCTTTCTTAGATAGTAGAACTTGGAACTGAGTCATATAATGCTCTTAAGATTGAGACAGACTGGGATGGAGACTCCGTGGTCTATGTTATTTAACTTAATTAGCTTAATTGATACTTAGAGTAATTCTGTGAAATAGATGATCTTATTATCCTAATTTCATCATTATTAAAATATCTTTTATGTACTCATAGGTCAGTCATTAGCTAAGATTTACAACATGTAGATTCCCAAATTCTCTGCATGGGAACAACCTTTGAACTGATGTGATTGTTATCTTTGAAGGCAAGTTTTTATCTCTTGCAACTGTGTTCTCACATATCTATTCTAGCATTGCTTAGAAATCCTTGACCTGTACCACGGGGCATCTGGTGTTAAATGAAAGAGATGGATCCGGTGGAAAGCCATGATCTGATATTACCAGGTTTTCTTAACCAGTAGACATAGTCTACCAGCTATGTTCAAAGCCATAACTAGAACTTTCCAAAGAAGGTCATACACTTGTTTGACCATAGTCATACACTTGTTTCTTGCTTCCCCTTTCTCCACAATGTATGGAGAAGACAAAGACAAATTCCAAATTCCAAAGACAGAGAAGCCTGTCAATGCTGCTCCATAAGTCTATCTTCTTATCTATTCAGATATTTACATGTCTCAAGTTTACTGTCAAGGTTTCAGTGATTAAAAAAAAAATGGCTTTTTATGCTAGACTATTTGAGAACATTTCAATCACAGGTTCATATAGAGCACAAGTATAGTTACATCAACTGGTATTATGTCATTTGGAAGGTCATGCTCCAAATTAAAATGATCTTGCTCATTGTCTTGACACTATATCTAAAAATTTATCATTACCTCTTTGTTCCAATGCAATAAGACTTTTAAATCTTCAGTAGTTTTCTTTAAAAATAACTAATTGTCCTTCAAGTATTAAAATACTGTTACTAGTACTTGAACAGAGCACTAGGTCTTTAGACCACTTTACAGAGCAGTCACTCTGTAGACTAGATCTAAGCAGAGAAGAATTGGCTCAGAGATATCCAGCTAGAAGCAAGGGTAACAGACCAAAGTATGAGAGCACAATGTGGTACCCATGTTGCTCCCAGGTTTAAAGGAATGATAACAAGATTTTATTGAGTGTCTATTTCAGCCCAAGGACTATTCTAGGCAATTTATAAATGTTACTCATTTAATTCAATATCCTAAAATGAAGGGCATCATCCTGATTTTATAAAGGAGACACCTTGGGCTTTAGAAGTTTAAGTATCTTGCCAACATCATGCAGTTAGTGTAAGCATTGGTGCTGAAGTTCAACATGGAAACACTGGGGTCTGAAACAGATGTTTTGGTATTTGTATTTTGGTAAGTTTTGGTAAGTTCCATGGGGTCCCTTGATAAAGTTTCATCGGGTGGCAGCACTAAGAACAACCTGTCAGACCCCAACAATTTCATAAAGCAGAATATGTCATATCTTTTATTTTCCTTCAACAGATATCTATTAAGCACCTACTATATTCCAGCACCTTTTTAAAGTTGCCAGACATAAACAAAATTGAAAAGCCTGTTTTCTTATCAAGTTTATATAACAGTGGGAGTGCCTTTGCTTTTATTTGCTCTGTTTTCTGCTCTGACTATACACATTTCCAATATTGACAAAAACATACCACATTGTGGACTCTTTGGTGTGCATATTTGAAAAACCATATGTATACTCTACCAATGGTAAACAACTAAAATGTTCTTGTGTTTAAATTAGAAAAAGAAAATTATCCGATGGAAGAGCCATGAAGAGGATACACACTGGCCAATTGAACTAAAAATATCAACTAAACTGTTAACACCTACAGAGTATAGTGTGAACATTGAATTTTCAAATCTGTTAAATAATGCAATGCCTGATACATACTGAATATCCATTTAAGTATGTGCATTTGTAGATGTCTTAACTGAGTCACCAGTAGATTTAAGGTGTTTTTAAAGTTACTGAACAAATATCCCATCCCACAGTGGCAATGACCAAATAAGTGTGTATATATATATTCTGATTGTGATCATTGAATGTATCAAAATATAATTATTTTCCAACTTCGATATGAGTTTTCTTGAAGAGCAGAAATTATGATGATGACAATCTCATCTCCAATTCACATTTCCTAAATTTTAGTATATTGGGTTTTTTTTAAAGAATTTAGCACATAAAATTCATGCAAAGCTACTACTATATAAGGAATAAATGATTTTATTTAAGTTAATGTTTTTACTGATCTGCATAATTCCCTTATGTTTATTCCATCTCTTATATTCACTGGAATAAAGAATAAGAAAACAATAATAAGTACCAGGAAATCAACCTCAAAAACTAAAAAATAATAATAACTCATATTTTAGGAAGAAAAAAGCATTTGCATGTTAATTTTATGCTTTTCTAATTAACATTGTAAATGTTGACAATTAAAAAGCATTCTACAACCTCTGAGAGGTCAAACATTTTAGCAAGCATTTCCAATAAGGCATTCTACATATAAATCGATAAAATGATTATAGTGAATACATAGGAAGCTAACGGCCTCACCTGTTACCAGGTAAGCACTTTTAGCAGTTTATTGGGCTCAGCCTTACGCTTTCATTAGCAGTCTTACCCATCACGTTGAAGTCATTTTCTTTGAGCTCATGACTGTTTATCAGTTATAAGAAATTTATGATTGAATTGTATGATTCTATATAAATTCTATATAAAGTCACAGACCTGACATTTATTAGGGAAGACCCCATGCCTGTAATTTTTGTGTGCATTAATAACAATTTTAAGTGAAAGTAAAAAGAAAATAAAGAGTGTCTTTAACTATAGGTCCACCAATAGGAATGTAAATAATAAATATACAAAGACAACAAACACTTTACACATTGAAAAATATAGGCAGAGTTGTTTGGTCTTGAAATTGTAGGGAACAGGGACCCATGCATTTTCTAAGGACTAAGGCATGACATGATACAAACGGTATTTATTTTAAAGAAGATTTGTCTGATGGATCAGGGAAGGTGGAAGAGCAGGAGACTCCGGAGTCACTAGGTAGTAATTAATGTGATAAAAGAGGTGAGATGAGCCTATGTGGAGATACTTAGTCATAAGAGATGGTTGTTAATCCTTCATATGCACCATATTCTTAGAAGACAACAACATTTACACAGTGGTGCTTGTTTAGCTCAGAGAGATACTCGTCAAACACATCACTTGCCTCCATTTTACTTGAGACTTAAAAAGAATAATAATCCTTAAGATGTTCCACATGTGCTTTTCAAAAGCTCTTGTAGCTAAGCCAATAAACCAATTAGATCAGCCTAAACACATTCTTACCATTTTGAGAATTTCCTGTACCTTATGCATGTGTAAACATTTAAGGCATTATAAACATTGTAAGAGTAGAGAAACACAATTCAGACATCTGTTTGTCAAAGGAAGTTCTCTCAAGTTTCTATTTCCACAAATTTCATAAAAATTTTCACAGAGAAGTATCAGTAGATGAAAACAAACAAACGTGGATTTAACATGCGGACAGTAAATGATTATCAGCACTGTAATTCCATTATTTAGTAGTCCTAGATGCCCATTCATGTGCTATAGCTTAATCTGAGAATGACTAAGGGAAAGAACTAATTTTCTTAGAAAAAAATAATTCTAGGGATCCCTGGGTGGCGCAGCGGTTTGGCGCCTGCCTTTGGCCCAGGGCGCGATCCTGGAGACCCGGGATCGAATCCCACATCGGGCTCCCGGTGCATGGAGCCTGCTTCTCCCTCTGCCTGAGTCTCTGCCTCTCTCTCTCTCTCTCTCTGTGACTATCATAAATAAATAAAAATTAAAAAAAAAAAGAAAAGAAAAAAATAATTCTAATTATACAAACATACATACTTATGTAAACACCTTCACAGGTCTTATAAAAGAAATTTTTAATTAAAGGGGACTCTAACAAAGATAAATCAACCAATCTAGAATGCTTTAAAAGAACACCAAAAGGTGAGCCATTAAAAAAAACATTGGGGTGCCTAGGTGGTGGAGTCAGTTAGCATTTGACTCTTGGTTTCAGCTCAGGTTGTGATCTCAGGGTCAGGAGATGGAGCCCCCAAGTTGGGCTCCACTCAGAGTTTGCTTAAGTTTCTCTCTCCCTTTCCCTCTGTGCCCTCCTCCCCCCAGCCTTGCGTGCGCGCGCGCACACACACACACACACATACACACTTTCTCTCTCTCTCAAATAAATCTTAAAAAAAAAGGAAACGTATCTGTTCTGTGATTTACATTTTACAAAGTGTCACTACATATATAGCATTGGTCATGATGATGGTGATGAGGATGAATATTTCTGTCTTGGCCATGACAATGACTTGGTTTCCAATAGATATAGTTTAAAGGGTATACTATAGACAAATTCATACCATTTGTTACTACAGGACATTGACTTTCAAGTATCTCCTTCATCATCTCCCCTCCAAAACCTCCCCAACAACACCCCTATCACCCTCAGTCATCACACAGAACATATAACATTCTCCTGAAGCCTTGTTTTTAATCCTAAAAATTTATATGAGCTTCAAATATTCTGTCATAATGTGTCCATATTCATTGTGATATAAATGGTTCTCCCCACCTCCAAATCTTTCAGGAAAATGTAGTATGTTCATCACCTGGCTTTGAGGACACCAGCACACTATGTCACATATGGCCAGCTCGTTGGGAGAAGCACTTCTATAATGTTGAAATATCAGGTCCCAGTGAACTAAAAAGTAGGTACAAAAAGAATATTCAGCCCTAAAGCTCCATCTTTCTGCCTATTACCTTGGTACTCATTCATCCTTCTAAAATATTAGGCTGCAACTCTCAAGGAGAGGAGACCTCATCCTTTTAGTTCATGATACATACTGACTTCCCAGCCAGAGAAGAGCAGACCAATGTAATACAAAAGGAGGAGCCAAGAGGTTAAGACACCAAAAGAAGAACATACAGAAATATAAAAGCTTTTGATTTCCCTCCATTCCTAGTTTTTAGTTTTTAGTTTTCATTTCTTACTATTACTAGCCATTTGCAGTTTTTTATTCATTAAAGTACTTCCTTAGGAATTGAGTCTGACATTCCCCTAGAGGTTGGATTCTTTTTTTTTTTTCCAAAGGTTGATTCTGACCATGTTCATTCACCTGCATTTTGAACTTTTTTTCCATTAAAACGGAGAGCTTCACAGTTAACCACAGATACTGTTTTCTACAAAAGGGAAATAGACACAATATGCTATAGTCCTATCTAGAACATTAGGAAATTAATTCTCCATCTTTGCTATTTCTTCCATGAGTCAACCTGGGGCCAAGTGATAACTTAGCTTCTTAAAGTCTTCCAATTTTCTCATTTGACAGTACATCTAGAAGTTACTAAATTGAATCTGGTCATTGTTTTGATAACTTTTTTTTTTTTTTTTTTTTTAACCACAGTCCCATTGTGGTAAAAAAAAAAAAAATCACCTTTTATTTATTTGTCATCTCAAGTCATGATGTTGTACCACCAGGTCCATTGAACATTTTATGCAGTGCATAGCAGATAACAAAAAAATACCAAATCTGTGCCCGCCCTTGGGTGAGTGTAGGGACTAGTGCATTGGGGATGGGGTTGGGTGGTAGGAATGTACTTAGGCCACCAGGAGCCTCTGCTGTACATTGGGGGGCCCCAACCCCCCAAAAGTCATGCACAACCCAGGCTATGGGATGGGGCACAAGAGGGACAGCCAGGCACCTATCTCATGGTAATGTGCAGAGTCCTAGCCTTTCTCCCCTGTGCCAGACTGCCTGGATGGGGATCTTTAGGTCCTTCCTGTGTGGCCTAGTCCAGCCTGCCCAAGTTCCACAGTTCTATCAACAGGTTAGCTAGCCCCCTGGCCTCACATCCTGCCACCTGCTCGCCAAGGATCCCAGGGTGGGCAAGGGACCTTAGCCAACTCTGGGGTCAATACTGGGTCTCTAGGGAGGGCCAGCGGTGATCCAGAATGGGAGACAAGCCAATTTGGAAGCAGATTGGATCCAGCTTCATTCAGCATTGCTACTAATTATTTCATAATGACAGAACCTAATAGATGCATTTTATATTGATGCGTCCAGCCTTACATGGGAGGATGGTAATTCCCAGAAATTCCTGGGGAAAGTTGCCATTGTGGAGAAGTTGCCTAGCCTTTTGTTCCAGAAAATCCAGCAGAGCACCATAGTTCAGGACCATTAGCCCAGCCAGACAGGCGTATCACGGGCATAGTTGTGGGCTAGCTCAAGGCAATGAAGATCCCATCATGGGCTTCCACCAGATGTTCCCACTAAATAACATCAGTGATGCATGGGTTTGCACCAGTGGCATGTTCAGGCTTGCCCTGCACTTCTTTGGCTGACTTCCTTCCAGGCTGGTGTTCTTGCTGTTTCCTCATCCTCCTCTTCCTGACACTATTTGCAAATGTCCAGGTGCTCGGAATACCAGCCACAAAGGAGCAGGGCAGCAGTGGGAGCGGGTGCTGTGTGCAGCTACTCCAGCTTATTCTGTGTGATGTTTGAATGCTGGATTGCTTGCATCTGACTGAAGTGTTCTCCATTGTCTGCCTTGGAAAGACTTAAGTAATGCAAAAGGTTGTCTTTGTTTTTGTTTTAATCTACTGACAAGTTGCTCGGTTACCCAAAAAATGTGAAGGTGAAAGCATCTGCCTCACTGCTCAGATACTGATTTGTTTGGATGCTTCAATGTCTCATGATAAAACAATAAGAACAACAACAACAACAACAAAACATGAAAATTTTCTTTAAAAGAAAAAGACAAGCCCAAACCTAGTAAAACAAAGAATGTGGTTAATATCTCTGCTGGATAAGGGACCATATTTACTGTCATTTAAGGTTCACCAAACACAAGTTAATTCAATGACTCCAGGGAATCCAGCTAATAAGCAGAGAAGCCATAATTCAAATCCAAGTCTGATGGACCCTGCAAGGGAAGAAGTCCTTGATCATTTTACTGACCTGTGTCCCTCCCTTTAAAGCCCAACCCAGATAATTTAAGCTCTTAAATTTTCTTTTCCAGTGTAGATAATGTTCTTTCAATTCCTATTTCCCCAACAATGTATGCAAATAAATGAAAAACCAAAAATAATTTTTAAAAAGGAATGGCCTATTAAGGAAGAAGAAAACCTAGAAAAGTAAGCCTTTGTACTGTTTAAGCCTTTTTTTTTCATTATTTTAAATTTGTTTTCTGAAAAGTAGTAAGAGAAAAAGACTAAGCAATTCTAGCCTCTGGCAAGACTCCTTAAAGAAATCCCCTCATGTTGACTCTAAGATGGTGCATTGTTGCTTAGGTATATTTTCGCCTTAGAATTACAGTACATTTGGGATGTCTGGGTGGCTCAGCGGTTGAGCGTCTGCCTTTGAGTGTCTGCCTTTGGCTCAGGGCCTGCCTGATCCCAGGGTCCCAGGATCGGGTCCTGCATTGAGCTCTCTTCATGGAGCCTGCTTCTTTAACCCTAACCCTCTTCCTGTGTCTCTCCCTCTCTCTCTGTGTCTCTCATGAATTAATAAATAATATCTTTTAAAAAATTACAGTACAACTAGACTTCTCTGCAACATAAAGTTCAGAATTCCAAGATGACTTTTAACTCTGCTTTTAAGTTATAAGAAGTTTAGAGGAAGTTTAGGGGAAATTGAAGAAAATTTGTTTGGAAAAGCTACTTCAATAGTAAATAAAAGGACTAGAGTATATGCATGTTTGTTATGGTCAGAGAGGGTCTAACTCAACCCAAAAGCTCCCCAAAGCAGCAAGGGAAGCACCTTGACCTTTAATAATGCTGACCAAAAGCTTTTGTCATAACATGTCAAAATTGTGGCTGATTGGCTAAGTACTTCTAAAAACCTAGAAACTCTGTCAGGTCAAAGTTGAAGTATGCTAACATAGACTCAGAAAAAAAACAAAAAAACAAAACAAAACAAAAAACTGTTTTTGCCTTTTAAACAACCAAACTTGTTAGATACTAGTTTTCCTTAGTGTCACATAGCAGTTTCCTAAGCACCACATTTCTTTTAGGATGATACTTTACTTTTTTGTCATTGATTTGATCTCATTCCTGTTGTCACCATCACTGTCATCTCTGTCGTCCTGTAGTACCTCTTCCCATTTACCTTTTGTCCAGCGGACATTTGTGTGTTGAGAATGATGCCTTATGGTTGGCTAAATTCATGTCTCTTACCACGTGGATTGTTACAATAACAGTACTTATTTCTCAATGGTTTTCAAAGTTACACAGCATGATACTAGAGAAAGTAAGAAAAAGGGTAAAAGTCAATTTTTTTGACGAACATGACAAAAATAATATAGAACATAGAATATTAATATCCATCTTTATGATCAATTTCTAGTGTTATTAAACTCTTTAAAATTCTTTTTCAAGGGCAGTTCAAGCATATTTGAGTAATTCTAAATTGAGCTATTTACATTTTACAGATTGAGTTTATATCTTCTTTCTCCAAAAAGAAAATAGACAAATGTCATGGTCTATTTTTATTAGAAAGAATTTTCTAAATGTGCTGGCTTTAAGAAACCAAGAAACAAATTGCTTCTATAGTAGTATATCCAAGAGCCTTTCCAAAGGAAAGATAAAGATTTATATTATTACTTGTTTACAGTGTCTCAAAACCACTCATACAAACAGACATGACCCACAGTATGATTGAAAGTAATCTAGAGCACATTGTGTGTGTGTGTGTGTGTGCCCGCGCACAACACACATATTTGTTTTTAATTTGTTATATGTGTGCCTGTTTGAAACAGTTCACTCTCAGTTACTAGCTCACTGCATTTACAGACTGAAGACTTATTCATAAGGAAATGATGATGTATATCCTCCGCACAGCAAAGGCAATGGCAGTTTTGAGATATGACTTATGTTCTAAGAACCCTTGGTGTGCAAATGGAATAGATCATTCAGACAATTTATGAAAAATATATACAAAACAATATGTTTTCCATAAATATCTTTTTGGTAATATTGAAAATGTAGTTAGCATATTTGTAACATGCCCGCATATCTTATTTTATTCAATTGCCAGAACTAAAGTTGAACAGCATTGAAGCAACAAGGAAGAAGCAATGTGAGGTGAGGAAACTGACTTCAGTGCTGTGCTCCAGAATCTGTGTAGAAAGATTATATGACAAACAGAAGAATTCCAAGTTATGTCAACCTATACATTTTTAACTTTCCCAATTCTAAACTAAAACTAATCAAATGCAGCTATTTTCTCCCCTACATTTCTAGAATGGCTCATGCACAGATCTTGCTGTTTACCCAAGAACCTTGCTCATAAGTAGACAAATATTTCTAAATATAAGATTCCAAGGTGAGTTGCAGCAGATGCCATGTGAAATTCTGAACAGCGCAGATGGCCCATCAACAGTTAATTAAGTAGCAGGCTCTAAACGGGTGGGTTGCAGACCCAATGGCTGCAGTCAATTCTAGGGTCCTATAAAGAGGAAACCAAAACTTTTGGGGAGTTGGCCTCAGGGTTCTGAGACATCATTGGGAGAACCAGACAGCAGGGCACACACCTATACATACTCACAGGTACACACAAGCCACAAAACAGACCAGAAGAATGATGTCAAGACAAAGACAGTGGCTTGGGATATGGGTAATGAGAGCTAAAGTCCTCAGCACAGGTCTTAAATCTTTGTCAGCATCTTTAATCTTGTTTAATGCAACTGGGATGAAAAGTCATTAGCCTTTCCCATCTGTTCACATAATTATATAAAACAAACGTAGGGTCCACATCCTAGGGCTGAATATCCCTGTCTACACTCACTGGCCCCTAGGTGCTTCCCACCCCAAAATCTTTAGAGCACACTGTGGATATAAGAACAATACTTCATAATAATCAAGGCAAATTGTTTTTTTCATGAAAATATGCAAGTCACTTAAGCTCTCTGGGCCTTGAGTTCTCCATCTGTAAAATGGTTCTATTAGCACTGGGGTAGAAATGTAGGAGGATAAAATTAGCTAATCCATGTGAGAACAGAGCTACATACATTATAATTGTAGGTAAAAAGTATAAGCTGTTGCAATGATGATGATGATGATAGTGTCTTCCTCAAGATCAATTTCTAATATATCATTATTTGATTATATAAATCAGTACCTGGCACACAATAGGCATTAGATAAATGTGTGTTGAAAGAATCAGCCTCTATTGAATATAACGGCATAACTCTGTGGGATGGATACTACATCATGTCACAAAGAGAATGAAGCTCATCCTAAGGGAGTTTAGATGAATAACCTCACTTGGCTAATAACCATTCAAAGTGGGTGAGCAGAGAGGTTTCCACTATACCCTCTTCTATAATGGATGTCAATCCGCAGTCATTGGGGCAGGTCTCACTTGATCAACACAGCACACCTGTGAAGCAGAGAGCAGGTTTTTACTTCAGATGTGAGTTAACTAATGTCCAAAGGGTAAAACATATTGGCTTAGATCCTTGTGTATGTCTTGGACAAATGGATCGTAAGTGAATTTTAGTGATGTGGGCACGGATCGGATTTCCACCATCCAAGTGATGAGCCTAACCCAGTGGACACCTCTGGGCAAATAGGAGTGAGAGAAGTGACGTGTTGTGTTGCCAGACTTCATTATGGCTGTCATTTGGCCTGTAAGCTTTTGACACAATGACCCATACTATAAAAAGGTCTTTATTCCTCACACTGCCTACCACCATGAATATGCTATTTTGCACATTAAAAAGTACATCATTATGTATTTAAATGCATCTTCTTTCCCTTTTATTTATTTCTTACATTCTCCTGGAATAAGATGTGACAAGCATTACAAATGTTGCTCTCCTATTGAAAATATTTTTCACAATGACTTTGATGCAGTAGAATATGATTCTTCAAAAGATATTATGATTGCCAACTGTGAGAAGGGAACAAGAGACAGCGCTGTCTACCTGGTCATGGATTATTCTTTATTAGAATACATTTGACAACAGAAAATATCTCTGTTTTTGAAAGACATATTGATAATACTACTAATATATAAATATAATAATAACTAAAGTTAATGTACTTAATATGCATGAGACATGCTCCAAGCAAATTACTCTTCATACAGAGATGCTAGTTAGTACCCTGCTCTTGGTCACACAGCTACTGAGGAGCAGAGCTGGGGCTGAATGCAGGTGTCTCATTCAGAGACTGTGTTCTCCTTGGTAGTTACAACACAGAGGCTATGCTTTGCAGGTGCTTAAGAATGCCAATCACTTTCAGGTGCCACCAGTTTGGCAGTTAAAGCACCTTCATGCCTTCATGAAGCAAAACACTGTGCATTAGCAGCTTTTATACAACATGGCTAGAACATACAGGCATGGGTGGAACATCACTGCTTTTTTTTTTTTTTTTTTTTTTGTAAAACTCCTTTTGAAGACAAGCTTTACTATGACATTCAATATTCCTTATAAAAGACATGTAGGAAAACTCAGATTAAACACAAAGTTGCCTCTTCTGACTAATTAATATACTTCCTTTTATTAGAAGAGGGGAGCCATAAAACCTCTGATTTTCTGTTTCCTCCAGCTACTAGGAAGCTCTGTGAGAATACTGAAATTAATTGTAGAGCTTTACAAAGCTAGAATTTTTTATTCTGATTATTTCTTTCTTTTACTCTCTATAACTTGACTCCATGTTATTTTCATTTTAATGTAATGCAAGTTAATGAAATACGATTGCTTTAATGTAAACATTTTTAGTTTTTTTTAATGTATTTTAGTTTTCACATCTTGAAATAGATCCAGTCTTTCAGAGAAAGCAACCAAACTGGACTTTAGTGGGTGATTTTTGTTACAACTTTGGTGGAGTGAATGCTCTAATTTTAACATTTGCATCATTCACTGTCCTGGACAGACTCACTGTTTTCCGGAACCCCGATAGGTATAGATGTGTTTGAGAAAAGATTATAATTTTATTTGACATCTTCCAATAGACTCCTCTTATATTTCAAAATTATACTGAAAATGTTACATGAAATCCGAAGGGATAATAAGACTATTATCAATTTTAAAAAGTCATTCACATAAATCAATCACATTAGATTATAATTATAACCCTTATTCACATCAGGCCAATAAAAGGGTTGATCTTTGACATATAGCTCTGGGCAAAATTGATCCAAAGTCCTAACTGCAGTATAAAGGCTTTTTGAACAAAAACATAATATGTGAATTGGTTCTTAAGGAGATACGGAGAATTATTGGGCAGACTTCATCAAGATAAAAGGATACTTGATGGCATTTACAAAAACCAGAAACTCTTGACTCATTTAAATATTAATATGACACACAGAACATTTAGCATCATTCTTCTAAGTATTAGTATAAAAAGTTCAACAAAAGGAATACCAAGTGCTTTAGGAACATATATGGATTCTTTAGGAATTCTTTCTAATTTGGTAGAAGCTAAAGTACTTCATTACAGACTTTATTGTTATGTAATCTGAAAGCAACACATTTTTAAAGGGAAAAAGAAAATATATCTCAGTGAGCACCTATTATTTTATTTTCTTCTTATTCTTTATTATTTTCCTATTATTCTTTTGTTTTATTATTGTATTTCCCTATTATTATGTTCTCTTATTTTTGTTTCCCACTAACAAAAATAAGATATCTGGTTCATTGAATAGAAAAAATACAACTTTATATTTTTTCTCCATTAATACTCACAGTTCAAAAGTTAGAAGTCACAAAATTCTAATATACAAGCCTCTTTATTACGATAAAGCAGAAAGAAAGCCCCAGAGAGACACAAAATGTACCATGTGACCTGGCAGGTCACGTGACTTAGGGATTTTATTGCTATTCAGCAAATTTTAATACTTAAGACGTGATAACTGTAGGACATAAACATTTTTCTTAGTTAAAAAAAAATTGTTAACTTAAAATAACTAGAACTTGGTGGAGAAAATGAGGTACTTTCCAGCATAAGAAAGTCTCATCACCACTTCCCTGGCAGAGGAGAGGTAGTAGGACAATAATGGAAACAGGACAAGAAAGGGAAAAAGGACCTACTTTGAATCCAGTCATAGCAAACAACTTCTATTTGAAGCTATTTAGTTGCTATTTTTCTTCCGGGGGGGTACTACACTCTAAGTTCCCACAAATTCTGCCAATAAATGACTGTGAGGTCCCCTTTTCTATGTAACACTGTTCAAATGTTACCAATTGTATGAGGAATTAATCAGATAGTGATCCCAACCCTTGGAATTCAGCTGATGAACCCCCATAGGAATAAAAAAGCCAATTAGTATTAGCAAATACAGTTTATCGGAGTGAAATAGGCAAAACTTTTCTGTAGCTAAATAAGCTACATAAGCTTTTATGTATTTTCTTCCCCTTACTAGGGGAAAAGCTACAAAAAGTTTTAAGCCTTGAGTGCAAGAATTCCAAACCTAAGAATGTTTCCTACAGAAATGACCAGTGATGTGTACAAATAGATTTTGACAAGTAGGTACAACAGTGAAAGGCTGAGACAATACGAATGATCAGCAGCAGGAGTTTATGTATCTAAGACTATGTGAACACTGAGTACTTTCAGCAACTAACAAATGGTGACATAGAAGAATATTCATGAGATATTTTTATGTGAAAGAAGCCAGAGAGAAATTAACAATTATTAATTATGACATATTAAAGTTACATTGGTTGCTATAATTTAAAAAAAATCTCGATGTTGTCAGGCTTTCAAAAATAGAAAACTTATTTCTTAACGTGTAAAGTCACATTGTTAGGAAGCTTTCCCTCATACAATCGTTTAGGGGCCCATTCTGATAGAAATTCTGCTGTCTTCGACTGGCGACTTTCCTAGGTCCCTCTGACAATACCCAGCTGGCAACAGAGGGAAGAAAGAGTAGAAGATCATGGGCCAGTCCTGGGAGTGGCTTGTATTATTTCCACTCTCATTTTGTTAGCCAGAACATGGATGCTGGGCCACACTAGGATATGTAGTGTAGATGTATCCAAAAATAAAATAGAGGATTCAAACAGTTTTAATGTACTTGCTCACCAGGTTTGGCCAAGGACCTCGACTTTGCCCCTGTGTGCGCATGTGTGTGTGTGTGTGTGTGTGTGTGTATACATATTCATGTATGTACATACATTTTCCCTTAGGTAGTAGGATAATAACATTTTTATTTTCTCATTTATACCTTTCCATATTGTAATTTTTTCCAGAATTTGTATATTAATTTTATAATTAAAAAAGCTTAAAGAAGCTACCAATGCTGAGATTTCATTATGGAATTGCTTTATATCCCCCCCCTCCCTGAATTCACCTTAGTGTGAACATAAAGGTAAAGGTAGAAATATCTAATTATGGAAAAATATATTTTCTATAATTAACCCATATATGAATTGAAATTGAATTTGGAAAAAAGAGTAAGGTTGTTCATCATATAGAAATGCATTCTGGTATACTTTATATGTAACATATTAATTAGCAAAAGTATATATTTGTTTTATCGAGAAAAGGAGTATATGTATATTACATATGTAGCAAAAGTGTTCATATATTTTATATATTTATATATAACCTATATTATACATATAACATATGTACATAATTCCAGGCACAGCTCCTTTGAACCAACAATGGAATGTTCCATTAGAAATGTTCACCAACAAGGGTCGCCTGGGTGGCTTAGTCAGTCAAGTAATTTCAGCTCAGGTCATGATCTCGGGGTGGTGAAATCGAGTCCCAAGTTGGGCTCTGCACTCAGCATGGAATCTGCTTAAGATTCTCTCTCTCTGGTACACTCAGCTCACATGCATGTTCTCTTTTCTAAAAAAAAAAAAAAAAAAAAAAAAAAAAAAGTTCACCAACAAGGTGTGTCTCTATCTCAAAGCACTGTCCATATCTTCATAGAATGGTGGTTAAAAACAGTATAAAGGGACAGGAAAAAAAAAAAAACTGTGCATGGAAAAAAGGATACATTTTAAGAGATCAAAAAGTCTTCTGCAGCATTCTCTGAGTCAAAAGTGCCAAGTAGAAACAATAAGGTTCTGAGAAGCAAGAGAGAACATGGCATGCGAATGTCCCAAATGAGGCATTCAGCAGAAGTGACCACATGGCAGCCATCCTCTCAATGCCTGGGGGATAAATCCAATCTCCTCAGTTGGGAAAAATGAAGTGGAAGTTTCACACATCTTTCCCCACCTGCTTCTTAAAGTACCTACATCACTTGCTTTCCTATGAGATCTTAAAGAAAAGCAATAAAATACAAGCCCCAGAGGGCATAGAAAAGATCCTGAAGACCCAGATGGCTTGCCTTTATAGGACTGACCAGCCAGACTGATTTAACTGTGAATAGAGGACACGGAGTACAGAGAAGACCCCTTTCCCTTTACTATATTACTTGCCCTTGTCCTGAAGGGCAGAGAAGCTACCACTTCCAGATATGGCCAACTTCACCTTGGCTGGCGGTTTTGCTTCTAACATAACCCTCCTCTTTGTGGAGACCATGTCTATACTGTGCTGGAGTCTCAACCTGACGAGCTCCCAGTAAGGGAAAGAGAATTAAGGGGATCTGGCTGGCATGGAAAATTTAAAGTCATGTCTGTGGGCAAGGTCTCTGGTACCTGCTGTCACGGGGATCTTTGAGAAGAATTCGACCCAGAAGGCTTTCATCTGTGTGGGCTTTGCTTCTGCCCTCTCCAGAGAGCATCAGCTCATATTTTGGCAGCAACCATTAGACTTTTTTTTTTCTTTTTCAATGTTAAACCTTTTATACGTCTTTTTTTCATAGAGTATTAGAAAAGCCAATAAATGCAGAGAAAAATCCATCTGACATTTGGAAAGGAACATACTGTACTGTTTTATTTTCCTTCTTTTAATTAACACTAGCACCTGCCTGTCTCTTTGCGTGGCTAGCCCACCACAGACTGATTGGTACAAAGTTATTGTGTGTGATCTTGGTAGGCAAAGCCAGAGGGAGGCCCTTAAAACAGTGGCTGGTTTGTTCCCTTGACGTGAGTGATCCCACACAGAGATGAGAAAAATAGATAGGTGATCTATCCCCATGGCCTGGACTGGATTCTCTCTGGAATCTGTGAAGAAACAAGTACATTTAAGGGCAGTGGTAACCTCTTTACTGAAGGGGGGAAAAAAGATGAACAAATTATACATCGGAGGTAGCTGTGTAGAACAAAATGCCAGAAATTGTTCTTCTAAAATTATTTAAACGTAATTATTGTCAGTATGGTGCAACTGACTTCCTGGGGAAGAAAATGAGGGCACACATATTTAAGAGAGAGGTATCCTGATTTGTGCATACTTAGTATTATTATGTGTATGACCCACACAAGCTCTGGGGTTGGGGGGAAAGAACTGACCCAGCAAGGAGACAGAAAACCACATAAAAACATGTGTTTACTTTTAAAGTTCATTCCTATTAGCCCATCCAACTTATAGTTTCTCTTTAAAGTAGGTTTTATAGACAAATGGATACTAAAAAGGTTAATTTTCCAAGTAAACATTTATCTTTAAGTAGAGTATTACGGAAATGCCAGTTCCTTTTTCCTTAATTTTTCTTTAATTTTGACTATAGATATTGGTGTACTCTCTCATGGACAGAAGAATTTGTGTCTTTTCAGGGCAACTGAGTTCCCCAGGGGGTTGCCTGGGTATGTTTCCGTCCAGCAGGATGCTTAAACTCATAGCTGATTTATATTTCCCATACAGCATTCAAAGTTCAGGCTTCCTGTGTCTCTTCAATCATGGGAGATGCTGGTGTCTTCAGTTGTCAGTTGTGTGCATTTTGAAGCTGGGAGAAACCAGATGGCAGGACCCTAGGAGCCAGGCAGGAATGGAAACCAAAAACTATGAGTTCTGTTCTTCACTCAGCCAGTGACTCAGGCTGTGATCTCAGACAAGTCACTTAACCATTATTAACTCCTTAATTATTCCATCTATAAAAGAAAGCTTAGTGAAACATGAGGCAATATAACACTTCAGAGAGAAAATTATGAACCTAGGTCTATTTGAAGAAGCATTTGTGAAACATTGTCAAAGGTGAGTCAGAAATTGTGCCTTGAACCGCTTTTTCATAACACTGTACCTGTCTCTGGGCTGGAGAAGGATTTGGAATTCATTGGGTTGTGACTCTCCCCAATGCTTCATCCAAGTGATGCTATACAAGACTATCTCAGAATATTAGATATTTTGCTTTCCTCTGAGGAAAAGTTTTAGGATTATTTTCAATATCTTAAGTAAGACTTAGTTCTCAACTGAGAATATACAGGTTTTCCTCCATATTTCTACAAACTTGTACCAGACACTTGTTATAATAGTGCACACAGTAATTTTTAAAAAATTAATAAAGGTGAGGACCTCAGAGTATAAATTAGATATGGAAATTGTTATCAGCTCGTTAGTCTACGGGTATGATTCTCAGTTTGGAAATTGTTATCAATCCTATGTATCAATTTAACTAGCTTCTACTTTACCCATAAGTAGGGTTGATACATACAAACATGGGATGCCAGTTAAATTTATGTTTCAAATAAATGATGGATTATTTTGTAAGTATGTCTCATGCAATGTGTGGTATATACTTATATATTCTTTGTTTTTGTGACATTCAAATTTTAGTTGGCATCCTGTAATTTTAACTTACTGAACCTGGCCATCCTCTTTGTAAGTCAAGTTTTCACCTTGAAAACTGTTCTAATTGCTATTTTGTGTCACTGCACCTCCTCTTCTGAGGTGGCCTTGGACCCTCTGTTAAGAACCCTTGACAGAACACAGTAGGAACAAACTGAGGACTGTTGGAGGGGAGGGGGATGGGAGGCTGGGGTAACTGGGTGATGGGCATTAAGGAGGGTGCATGATGTAATGAGCACTGGGTGTTCTATGCAACTGATAAATCACTGACCTCTTCTTTTAAAACTAATAATACATTAATAAACTGAATTTAAATCAAATTAAAAATAAAAGGAATCCTTGACAAAACCAAGGAGAAACTTTTTTGCTTATTTGTCCTTCTCTCTCATCCTGGAAAATAAGTTCTCTCAGAGCAAAGAACCACATTACATTTGTACCATTACTTTGAAGCACAGCCAGCAGTGCACCAGTTCTTTTTTTTTTTTTTTTTTTTTTTTTTTTAAATTTTTATTTATTTATGATAGTCACAGAGAGAGAGAGAGAGAGAGAGGCAGAGACACAGGCAGAGGGAGAAGCAGGCTCCATGCACCGGGAGCCCGACGTGGGACTCGATCCCGGGTCTCCAGGATCGCGCCCTGGGCCAAAGGCAGGCACTAAACCGCTGCGCCACCCAGGGATCCCCTGCACCAGTTCTTAAACACAACCTGTGTGGGTAAGACAGTAATTCCCAGTGACACCATCTCAAGTGCTGTCTCGGGCCCCAGCCTTCTTCTCTGCCAGCAAATTATAGGCACTTACCCTGGAAAGAAGGCAAACCGACCAAAGGAAAATGTCTCACCTCCAGTTTCAGGACACGAATGTGCATTGGCATTAGTTACCAGAACTCTTGCAAATATTTTATTCACATTAACAGTTACAGCACCAAAGGCTGAGTGTGGCTTGCATTTTGTGTGATTTTTTTTTTCACTTATTTTTTCATGTATACAGCAAATATTTTTTAACACATGTATGAAGTGCTTGGCCACTATTATTTATATGTCAATATATATCATATATATTCATATGTATGTATTCTGCAGTGTTGAGCAATAGAGAAGAGTGGGACTCTGGAATTAGAAACAGGTATTCAAAATTCACTTTTGCTTCTTCTTAGCTTCTAAGGCTGGTTTTGCTCCCTTACTGGCCTGGTGTGAAGATTAAAGAGAGAATACTTATAAGACAGTTACCTATCTGGGCCAGAAGAAGAACTTGACAAATGGTAGCTGGCATTTTTTGTTAGTACACATCAAGATTACGACTTTTAAATGACACTATCTACATCAGTTCATATATGCTTTCTTGAGTAGACGTGAAAGAGGTTGGGTTCCAGGTAGGATTTCAGTGTAACTTCAGGGACTCCTATGGGACAGCCACACACAAACACAGAGAGTCATGTGTCACCTGCCACATGAGAGGAAGTGAAACAAGAAAGTTAAGAATGGTCCAGAAGAAAGAATGGCTCAAGAGTTGTGTGCACTCAGACTGTGGCATGACATTGAGGAAATTCCTCAACCTCGTGGAACCTCAGGATCTTCACCTGCAAAGAAAACCTATCGACTTTGCTGTGAAAGGTGAGTAACTTATGAACCTAGAGTGCCTAGCCTCGTGTCCATCACCTACACAGAAGTCACTGAATAAAGATGACTTTCCTTTTTTCTCCTTCTCCCTTTCCTTGAAGGGATCCTTTGCTCTAGTCTTGGTATCAAGCTTACCCATAGTGACAGTGGGGTTGCTTAAACCCACAATGAACCCCTTTGAACAGGACCTCCCTAGGGTTAGTCACTCAGCTGAGTTCGTATTCTCTGGACCTTTTTCACCTTAATATTCTGGGGCATAGTTTGTCCCATGTTCATTAATTTTCACACTAATGTAGGGCCGTGAAAGTCTGGACATACAACTTATATTACCTCTTCCTCCAAGCTAATCTCACTGGTCCATCCCTGCACTTTCTTGCACTGAGCTCAGAGCCAGCTCCTCCATCTCTTTTCTCTTGATGCGTAATCATCACCAATCAAAGTTCCAAACAGGTAAAGCCTCTTTTCATCTCACTTCTAAACACCCTATTGATTCACTGATTTGTTAATTGTTCCAAGTGATTCTGGGTCACCTTTATTTCTTTTTTTTTTTTTTTTCTTCTTGCTTCCCTTTGTCCTCAGGCTGAACTTACCTGCTGACGTATGATATAAATGTACACATAAACCCAGTAGTTTTTAATCACTCTGATCTCCCCAAGGTTATGCTTAAGTCATGTAAATTTGGGGGGGAGTTTTTTATGATGTTTTGTTTTTGGCACATACAACTTAGATGTTGATAGTGTAAAAGGGTCACAGAATGAAAACAAAATATCAGAGAGAGAGAGAGAAAGGCAGAGAGAGACAGAGAGGAGAGAGAGTGCGGAACACCTAAAATGCTAATACACTTTAAAAAGAAACAAATTTAAAAGAGAAAGGAAAAGAATTTTCTTTCACCCCCATCTTTAATCTTTTGTATTAAAAGCACTATTCATTCCTCAATGAGTATCTTCCTTTTGACACATTTTAAGATTTAGTGTATGTGTTCTTGACTATTTATAAAGATGCATTATTTTATTCTTGTTAGAAGAACTTCTTCAGGTAATTTCCTTACACTTGATGTAGCAAAACCAAGATACTAAAGTCTTTTTGAAAGACTAGGAATAGATCCAATTACTGCTTCTTCTGACAAATAATGGCCAATTTGTGCCTATACTCTGAGCACTAAATGTCATTCTCATTGCATATTTTTTTAACAGCATGGCCTTTCATGTAGGAAAAAAACAACAAAAGCAAATTAACAGTAAAATAATAACTATTTTTACTGAGAAAACAATAATAAAATATCATCATTGCTTTGTATTGCCCAACATCTTCCTGATTTTTTATAAAATAGGCACAGGCTTTCACTTTGCTGTAATCCCTGTGAATGAGAAATTTGGGAATGCTTCTAAGTCCATCCAAGTTTGTTGACAGAAGTCTCTGCTAGTTTTTAGTATACAAAACATGATCAAATTTTCTATGCAGAATTGAGAAAGTACCCTTAACTGAGTTTTTTTTTTTAGTCAGTAGACCAAAATTCAGTCAATAATGCTAATCCCCAATGTTCAGCAAATACTGTGCCCATGGTGATTGAAAGAGAAAGCAAAGAATTTGGGAAGGAAGGAAGGAAGGAAGGAAGGAAGGAAGGAAGGAAGGAAGGAAAAGAAAGAAAAGAAAAGAAAAGAAAAGAAAAGAAAGATGAAAGAAAAAAGAAAGAAAAAAGAGTATCCTTTAAAAAAAATCTGTCAGCATCCTCTCACCTACCTGTAGATATCTATGTGGATACGTTCATCCCATCAACCTCTGATCTCACTATCAACCATATGTCCAGGGCAGTCCTGAGCACTTGAGGTAAAACAAAAATGTCCCATTCATTCTCCTTAATTTAACTCACAACCTCAAGGAACACTAAGTATAGTCACTTTTTTTTTTTTTTTTTTTTTTTTTTTTTTAATGAATGGGAAGACTCTAGTAGCTTGGGAAAAAAAAAAAAATCCTAAATTCAGAATTCTTTAGGGGTCCTCACATGGCCTATTCAAATTACAAGTAATCTGTGCCTTGAGCCAAAAAGGCATACTCTAGAGACTAGGGACACACGTCAAGGAAATGTTGGCCACTGCCACAGGATAGAGGTCTCTAGGAGGGAGTTTACTCTAGTGGTGAGGCATGGACTGTAGCCATCAGTTCAGCAGTACAGAAACATGGCCAATGGTAAAAGTTACTTAATGTTTTTCTTCAAGAGTAATATTGACGTATTTTGGAAAAGGTAACTTTGCTTTCCATGTTCATAATAGTTTTATCTGAATGAATTGTTCAAAGTATCTTATTGAGACAATGAGCAGAAAACTAGGGAATATTTTGGTTACTTTATTGCCTGCGCCTACAGGACCAATGATACAACCTTGCCTCTCATCTGTGACCCATAAAATTCCAAAACTTCCATCCTCTTCACAGTTTCACTGCACAGACAAGTCAATGATTATTGTTAACTTTCTATGCACTAACCACTTGAAAATGGCATTTTCTGGATCTCTTAGAAAATTAATGTTTAAGATTATGCTTTTGGAAATAGAAAGGTCAAGGACTTTCATAATTTACTTCTCATATTTCTCATAAAATAGTTACATTCAAAGACTTCTTATACTTTATATGTGCATTAGTTTTATAAGGCTGCCATTCAAAGTGCCATAAATTGGGTGTCTTAACAGAAATATATTTTCTCACAGATCTAAAGGCCAGAAGTCTGAAATCAAGGTGTTGGCAGAGCCATGTCCTCTGGAAGGTTTTAGGGGAAAATCTGTTTTCTGCTTTTCTCTTCACTTCTGTTGGTTGCCAGCAATCCTTGATATTCCTTGGCTACAACTACACCACCATACTCTCTCTGCCTCCTTTGTACATGGTGCTCTTCCTGTGAGTGTCCTCTTCTCTTTATCTAAGGATACAAATCATATTGGATTAGGGTCCACCTAAATGATCTCCTTTTATCTTGATTACATATGCAAACATCTTATTTCCTAATAGGATTGCACTCTGGAGTATTAGGAGTCACGACTTCAATATATCCCTATGAGAGACAGATTCAATTCATAACAACATGTAATGGTGATGTCACAGTTGTCTTTAAATTGGTTTGGGGAGAAAATTGTCATCCACATTAGCAAATTATCTACAGAAGGAACAACTATCCCGTAAACCGGACATTTTGAGTGTTTAATACATAAAATACTGAATAGAGACAGATGACTCCTTTTAGGAGTAACATGGTGAATGTAAACATTTCAAATCAGAAACCTTGAGGCTTTGGAGTTTAAAATTAATCTGAAGGTTATAGATGGATAAATAGTGAATAATTTCAAAAAAGAGCAACATGTTAAAAAATTGATTATAGTACTAAGAATTCTGAGATAGAAGAGTGTGAAGTAAAAAAAAAAAAAAAAAAAAAGAGTGTGAAGTAAATTTACAGTTGTGTTGCTATTGTTGTAATTTTACAGTTTTTTACTCCAAAATGGCCACCATATTTTGTATCTAAAAACAATCAATCACTATCTATAATAGTTCCCTAGTACAGATACCTCTATTTGTACTATCCATAACAAACTACCACAAATGGGGTGGATTAAAGCAATGGAAATGTGTCCTCTCACAACTCTGGAGGCTAGTTTAAAATCCAGTGTCAGCAGAGCTAGTCACTCTGAGACCCTTGGTAGGATTTTTGTTTGCCTCTTCCTTACCTCTGGTGGTGGCCTCAGCCCTGGCATTCCTTGACTGGCAATTTTATCCATCCAGTCTCTGCCTCTACCATGACCTGGCTTTCCCTCTGTGTGTCTGTCTCTTCACCTATTCTTATAAGGATACCCACCATATTTGGTGAGCACCTGCCTTAATCTTACCTTGATTATATCTGCAGAGACACTATTTTGGAATAAGGTCATTTTCACAGATACTGGAGGTTAGGAGTTCTACACAGCTTTTTGGGGGACACAATTCAACCCATAACAGTCTGCCCTCTGATTTGCAGTGCCACATGCTCTCTCCCATAACAAAGTAATACAAACTAATGTGGATTGCGTGAGACTTGATCACTTGATATTTTGAGTGATGTTTTGGGCACCAGTGAGATACTTTCAACATGCATTTTAAAAACCATATTTTGAATAAGACATAGCACTTAGCCTATTTGGAACTGAGAGTTCCTCTGGATTGTGCTGATCTGGAGAACGTGCCACTGCTAACCATTCTCCCATCATTTCACAGGGTCCATGTGCTAGGTAGTCATTTTTTTAGGTAAAATAAATTAAGCTGAATTTCATTTAATAGATTATTTTGAAGATGCCTTTTCTTTCAAGTAATTGGAAACATCAGAAGGTACCCAAACTGTAGTTCAGACTTATTGGTACCAGAAATATCTTTCTGTAGGAATGAATATCTGACTATATGTTAGAAATTAAATGATCCAAGCCTTTAATATTTTTCTCCTGAAAAATTCTATATTTAATTCTGCCTTTTGCTTCAGTTACTTATCTTATCTTAAAAAATGCTTTGAATGATGTATGTAAAGCAGAAACATTACCAGCTCTGAAAATGGCATGAAGATAAATTATTTTATTGTTAGAAGAGGCATCAGATACCTTTGAATAATTTCAATATACCAATTATTTTTAAAGATAAATAGAAGGATATTTATTTTCAAAGATTTTATTTATTTATTTTATTTATTTATTCATGAGAGAGGCAGAGACACAGGCATAGGGAGAAGCAGGCTTCATGCTGGAAGCCTGATGTGGGACTGGATCCTGGGACCCCAGGATCACACCCTGAGCCAAAGGCAGATGTTCAACCACTGAGCCACCCAGGTGTCCCAATAGGAGGATATTTTTGAATGCATTCTAAAATTTTGTGGTAAATTTCTGAATCATTTCGGACATGAAGTCGAATAACATTTGGTAAGATTTCCATTTGCACATATATTAATTATTCAACAAATATCATGCAAATTACTTTCCTCAAGAATTAGAACTTTGCTTCTTAGAAATTTGGGTTTATAGTATGCAGATAAGAGGCATCACCCTGACCTTTTATCTTCTGGTCCACAGGGCTCTCTGCTTTCTTCATATAGGGCCATCTCATGAATTGTCACAAGCTCCAGCCTTAAGGGGCTTCCTCAGTATCTCAAAGAGAATTGGATTAGGTTCTTTCCAGGCTGTGAAATGCAGAGACACTACCTAAATCAGTTTTGAAATACTTGTGGATAATCTTGCTTTATAATAACATACCTGGACAGTTAAGTGTTGAGACAGTGCTTAATGAAGAGGGTGTACGAAACAGCAGAAGGCGCCCAGGACAATTCAGGCATGAAAAATTATACAGTGAACCAGAGTGGCACACCTGCCTCCATTCTGGGAACAAAAACTGTGTGTGACTAACCAATAATCCACCCCAACATTTACAAGGGCAATTAATTAACTGGGAATGCGTGATTCTTGAACACAAACTTGTTCTTATTCAATGCGAGTCATGCAATACAAATTAATGTTGTCTCGAAGACTTAGAATTCTTATGAGTCAATGCCAAAATTCCTACAGTCCCCCATTGCTCCATCCTTTCTTAGAGGAGCAAATTGTATGTGAAGAAATCTCATCAGGTCATGTCAAACTTCACTCAAGACTCAGCCCATCCAGCCTGTGCCACAATTTATTATCATACACCCTAGCTCAGTCATTATGCCCTTAGGTGTCCAAAGGTATTTAGAAAACAATGAGACAACTTCATTAAGATTGGCACATTACCAGAAATCCAGATGCGGAAGGCAGCATGCACAAAAGGGCTGGCAATACAAGTATCTGGTTCATTAGACACCTGAGTAGAGCCAAGAGCATCCATTGGGAATGCATTACCCAGTGTCCATGATTTAGGAGGGGACAGTGCAATAGCATATAAAAGGTGACTGCTCAGTTAAGTAGGTGATGGGGACTGATACTTATTTTAAGGGTGCTTGGCAGTCCATAAGCCCTTTCTTCTACATTATCTTATGGGCCCTCTATAGCAATTCCCAAGGTAAGCTCACGTGTGCTTCCGTCAGAATCAGCAACGTGTGGGTGGTGACCCTAGTGTGTAAGGGCCAGAGCCGGAACTAGTACCTGAGGTTTTGACTCAGGCACCCTAAATCTTCTGGACTGTTAGAGAAAACAGTATAGGGATAACATTCCATTAGTAAAGTAAAATACAGACATTTTAGTCCCATATGGAAATATGTTGTCTTGATTATTCAGATATTTTTTTAAGATTTTTTATTTATTTATTCATAGAAACACACACACACAGAGAGAGAGGCAGAGACACAGGCAGAGACACAAGCAGAGGGAGAAGCAGGCTCCATGCAGAGAGCCCGACGCGGGACTCGATCCTAGGTCTCCAGGATCACGCCCTAGGCTGCAGGCGGCGCCAAACCGCTGTGCCACCGGGGTTGCCCTATTCAAATATTTTTAATAACAGTTATGTTTTCCAGATATTTTCATAAGATTTAAATTATCTAGAGATTTGAATAAATTCAATCTTTCTACGTATTTTAGTAACATTGATTTGGTTTGTACTGTAATAGCAAAATTGCCTCAATTCTCAAACTTCTGTATTAAACAAAATAGAAAATCAGCAAAGAAAATCAGCC
This sequence comes from Canis lupus baileyi, assembly GCF_048164855.1. Classification (NCBI taxonomy): domain Eukaryota; kingdom Metazoa; phylum Chordata; class Mammalia; order Carnivora; family Canidae; genus Canis; species Canis lupus. Next base: position 6,495,012 of record NC_132854.1, on the reverse strand, counting down.
AAATGTATGTGATTGTTAGACATCCAGAGTCCCTGGACTGACCCAGCTGTGTAAGGTGGAGTCACTATAGCAAATCAGCAAGAGGGAATATATCTTTGGGTAAGTTATTTGGAGCAACTCAATACTGTCCAAAAAATATAATCAACTTAAATATATAAGGAAAGTCAGAGGATGAATATGTAACTTCTCATGGGCTTCTTGCCCAAGTCAACTTGTCACAAAGTCACCTCTATAGGAGTCACGGGTGGGAAAAGGAGATAGATGCTGCTGAGGGCAGGCCAGATGGGAGGCATGGATTGGCCAGCTGATAGACTGGCCAGCTTCAAACATTTACAAAACTGTCTGGGCCTCAGTGTTCTCATCTGTAAGACGAGGATAGCATTGTGATGAACTGCAAACTACAAATGAACAATACTCAGTGAAGAGCCTGGTCCATGGTAAATGCTCAATAAACATTAGTTCCACAGTGATGATAATTGGAAGTCAATGTTTAAAAATGAGTGGGACACAAAGATCTTTTCTCCTCTGAATTTGAAGCCTTTCTGTGGTACATAATCACACTGTGCTTTTATTTGTGGTTGACTTCCTCACCACGTTCTCCTGATGACCCCATGGACACTCTCCAGTGTCTTCCTATTTTTGCAGAACTGGCTTGTGCAATCAATGACTTCTCATAGTATGTGCTAAACAAATTCTGTTATATAGGATCATGCACCAGCTTTGAGCAATAGAATCGTGTGAAATGATTCAATTGGATTTAATTTAAACTTATATTTCCCCACACCACTCTGAATGTTTCTTCTTGGGATACACAGGGAAACCCTTTGAGAATATAATCAAAACTATGGTGAGTTGCATCATAAACCTATGGAATCTGACCCTGGGTTTGAACATATAGTGCCTAAAACCCACAGCGGGTTTTGCAAAAACAGAGCTAAAAATCTGTTTGCCTCACTTTGGGCCATCAGTAATTTGCCAATGTTATCAGTATATAAGGTGGCAAAAAGAGAAAAAGGAATGTCAGTGGATGTGCTGTTTTTTATTTACTGTTTAAGGAAATCAACTTATTTTTCTTCATTTTGGGCTGACATGCACGATTGCTTTTCCGAAAAACTAGTTATAAAATTCACTATTATACATCAATGGCATATGTTAAGTTCTAAAGATTTTTGAGCCTCTGGCAGAGAATATAATTTTCTGATTCCTGAACTTAGGGCAGTTAGGCATCAATTTGAGAATTAGAGGAAGACAAACAGGTGAAAGCATGAGCACTTCACTTGACATTCAGTGTTCATCCTGGAGGATGCACAACTCCACAGAGATAGTGACTTCTCCAGTGTCAGATGGCTCCCAAGGTTGTGCAAATTGGGTTTTTCATCTTTCTGTGTCTTTCTTTTCTTCATTCTCCTTTAGCCCATCAGTATCTTTGTCTTCCTGAAATCCTGACCTAGTATCTCAATCCTTTAGCATCCTCTCCATCGCTACACTCTTCTTGCTTCTATAGGAGCTAAAAAGCTTCCCTCTGGCTTTTGGATGATGATCGCTCTTCTGGTATTGACCCAAACTGGAATTAACAGGGTCTCTCGCTCAGCAAGCTGGCAGCCTACATTGAAAAGCGTATTTAGACCTTGTTTGAAATAGCACAAGCACAGTGGGTTGGCTCAGCTTTAAGTCATGCAAATAACCAACAAAAGCCACAGGGCTGATTTTCTTTGAACTTGAGGGCCCTACCTGAAAACCTCAGTTAGCTCCCATGGTCACAGATGGGTCAGGAATTTGATTGTCTAACATTCTTCCCTACACATGGCCTTCGTCATTATGATGAGATCATTCACAGGAACACTCCACAAGCAATAGTTTCTAGAATTATCATCACAATATCTGTTGGCACTAGGGACTGGAGAATGCCTGTCACATCTGGAGATGGTCCTGGGTGCCTGGGTGTGGAACTAGACTAGACTAGATCCTTCTCAAACTTTGACTTGATCCAGACCTATCCAGTGATAAACATTGTTGATGATTGGAACAAAAAAATGAGGAGTATTAGACATGATGAGCTCTTGGATATTTTGTCACACTGATGTCTGAGCAGCAGTTGCAGAGAGGAAGACTGGTAGGGGACCAGATGGGGGATTCTTTAGGGACCCAAGCATCAGGCTGACACCCCCCTCTACCACTCCCCCCACACCGGCCTCTCTCAGACACCCACTTGATCAGCTGCACTTACCTTCTGCCTACAGGCTCAGCCTTGTCCAGTCCCTGAAGCGATACTGGCTCAGCCTGGCTCATGACAGCCACCCCAAATTCAGGGCAGAAGGCTGATGGGGATATATGTGTGCCACTTAGTGTGGGTATAGGATGGGAAGCGCAGCCAGCCCGGTATGTATTTGGGCAGTTGAGGGCATTCCCAGGTTCACAGGAAAGCCTATCTGCAGAGTCTGTCCCTGTGTGGTGTTTACTCTCTTCTCTCTCTCTCTCTCTCTCTCACACACACACACACACATACAAGTTCTTAGCAGAATACCATTTCTTCACAAACGAGGTGCTCTTAGCCCTCACATGGCAAGCTGGATACAGTATTCCAAAAATTCCAGCAAGGCAGGGGCAGGCTGGGGTAGGGGCTGTGAGCGGGCACTCCAGGACTGGGAGGGGTGAACCAGGCCCAGGAAATGAGCCAGGACAGAGGTCAGGAATGCAGGGTCAGATGGTGGGGAGCATGAGTTCTGGAGCCCCTTTAACAATATCTAAACAACTCAGAGATAAAGCATTGAGTGTTAGATGTTAAGTCGTGTCTCCTAGTCTTATCCCTCTTACAATATAGCAGATTGTATCTAACTTGCTGGAATTAATCTAGGGTGTTCCTAGCATCATGCCTGATGTTTAATAGGATCTCAGGGAGCACCAGCCTACTTGTAGGAAGCCAACCTCCAAGTACCTGTACTGCTTCCTCTGCTTGTATGTGGGGCAGGTTGGTGGAGGTAAAGGGGCCTAGGGCCTCTGATGGCTCAGCAGTGGGGACAGAACCAGGCTTGACCATCTCACAGTCACATGGGTAAGTTGGTAAAATCATTGATAAATGTAAAGAACTTTCTCTCAAAAATGTCTAGTAATTCCTGGTTTAAGACTAAAGTGCAAATTGATATGAAATGTAATTCACACCTAAGACCTGCTAAGAGGAGAAAATTAGTTTGATGTCATTTTAAAACACCAAGATATCATTACAAATGGGGTTGTGAGATGGCTTGGAAATTTTGGTGGAAGAGGCTTTAGAGGTTGGAGCCTGGGGTTCACGGTCCTGCCCAACAGCCATATGTTAACATCTCTGCCAGCCGCTTTCAACAACGGCCACTCCTCCACCACATGTACTTGTACATGGACACTCTCCCAAGATATCCTTCACCCAGGAGACATCCAAAAACTGTTTTTTGTTTGACTGAGATTTAAAAGATTATGTAACCTTGTTTGATTGTGCAACAACTATTGATCTAGAAATGTCAGTAATTGTTAGAGCTATACTTTTTTTTTATTTTTGAAAGATTGTATTTATTTACTTCTTTGAAAAAGAGAGAAGAAAGCGAGAGCATATGCATAGGCAGAGGTCGAGGAGGAGCAGAGGGAGAGAATCTCAAGCCGACTCTATGTTAAGCATAGAACCCAACACGGGGCCCCATCTCATGACCCTGAGATCAAATATTACTCAGCTATTAGAAATGACAAATACCCACCATTTGCTTCAACGTGGATGGAACTGGAGGGTATGATGCTGAGTGAAGTAAGTCAGTCGGTAAAGGACAAACATTATATGTTCTCATTCATTTGAGGAATATAAATGATAGTGAAAGGGAATATAAGGGAAGGGAGAAGAAATGTGTGGGAAATATCAGAAAGGGAGACAGAACGTAAAGACTGCTAACTCTGGGAAACGAACTAGGGGTGGTGGAAGGGGAGAAGGGGGGGGTGGGAGTGAATGGGTGACGGGCACTGGGGGTTATTCTGTATGTTAGTAAATTGAACACCAATAAAAAATAAATTTTAAAAACAAAAAAACAAAACAAAACAAAACAAAACAAAACAAAAAAAGACCTGAATTGAAATCAAGAGTCAGGCTCTTAACCAACCTCGCCACCCAGGCGCACCCTAAGATACACTTCTTTATAAAAACTGTATATGTGGGGGCAATGAGTTTGCTTCCTCACTAGAGCAGGAAATGGCAGGACTTTTAGCTTCAGAGAAAAATATCCCTGATGGTTTGTAGCTAACAATGGATTTACAAGGAATTTTAAGCCTAGAAAAAACAGAAGCTGTACTCTTCTCATGAGTTTGCCCAGAAAACATCTGCTTCTGATGTAGGGGATACAATAATTGGCCCTCATACTATCTCTAGACATTGGTCCAAAAATCTTAGCTGCTTAGGTTTGAATGAGTCAAAGCATGTCTATAAAAAAAGACTTTTTAGAATGCTTTATTATTTTGTAATTTTTCAACAGGCTCCATGGGATGAATGTTTAAAACATGAAGGAATTGTCATATTATAATTAAATATCAAAAAGTATAAATTTACATATAAAATATAATATCATCTGTCAAAACTGCTATAAAAGAGTAGTCACTGGATCCTATCCCAGCAGACTTCTGATACAAAGACCATGGTTGTCCAGGGAACAGAGTATTAATTGCATTTAATCTGTTCAAAAGCTGAGTTGATAGCACCACACTAATCGAATCTAGATTTCTGCCTACTGCTACATTTCTTTCTTGTTCAGAGTGATATGTTTCAGATATATGTTCCACTCCAGGACAATCACCTGTCTCAGAGCTCTCAGCCTGTCAGGAGCTGTTAGTGACTATTGCTGACCATCTGCTTACGCCTCAGATAAAATAGGCATGGAGGCCCACTCATAAGAGGAATAGAAGAGAAATTTACAGAGCTTAGAACAAATGTATATATATATGGATTTATCTGAACAACTAATCATCGTCGAATAAAACTAGAAATCTAAAATATCACATTAGAAAATGCAGTCCTGAACATCTGATTTGCAAAAATTGTGTTTCTGTTTTAATAAACATATGTCAGACTTAATAAACAAACACAATAGTGAAACAAACCACCTAACAAACAAGGCATAGAACTAATAGGTGGACAGATCCTACAATGGCATCCTGAGTCAGACCTCCAGGGTTCATATCCAGATGACGGCGCCAACTTTCTTACGTATGCAGAGCTGTCTCCCCATCTGTAAGATTAAGATTTTTAAGCTACCAATTTCATGAGGTTGCTTGCAAAGTCTATAAAATAATCCACGTAACATTCTTAGCCTACTGCGGTCTACGTTGTTGGCACTCAACAAGCTAACTATCATTGTTACTATCTTATTGATTTACTTTGGGTAACATGAGAATTGCTGACATATGACATACTCTCAGCAATCAAAATCATATCCATCTTTCATTGTGTGATGTTTTACAATTGAAAGGGCACCTTACCCATATAAGTTGAGTTAAGCTCCACATGAACTCTGCAGAGTATATAAGTATCGAAACTAATTTGGGAGACTCTAAGTGCTCTTTTCCTAATGATTGTCTGCTGGCTAGAATAGGAAACACAACATCCTGGAAAATTAAGGAGCTCTCTCAAAACAGCAAGCAGCTCAAGGGCAGCAGCTCAGAAATGAAAAGTCAGAGAAACTCGCTGGCGTGGCTTCCACTACACAATAGAAGGATCATGTTCACCCATGAATGAGGCCACTGGAACTAAATTATGGAAATGAACTGGGGATCAAGCTTCATCTATTCAGTTTCCCAGAACTCTTTCTGCACCAAAGAGATACCTCATGAATCTCTCTTTAGGACAGGTAGGCAGGGAGGCATAGGAGGGCCAGTCTGGGATCAGGCAGGCCTGGCCTTCCTTCCTGCCTGTGCCACTTTTTAGCTCAGTGACCTTGAAACAATTACTTTACACTGTCTCAAAATTCACATTTTCCTGTCTATAAATGTATATGGTGGATATCACTGCTTATCTCTTGAGTTTGTGCAAAGAGCTTAGTGTAATGTGTAGAACATATTAAATACTCAGTTAAGAATAATCTTCATTGTTAAAATTTTGTAACTCAAATAGAAGAATAAGGGAATTTAAATAATCTAAGAACCCCCAGCCAGTAAACAATTACACAAAACAAAGTATCAGCACACCCTCATCGGCTACATGCTGCCAGGGACCTGTGATCCTAGGGACATTAAAATCTTCGGGAGACCCAAACCCAGCCACAGCTCCCCTGTCCCAGAAGTTATCTTGCAAATAGGCACTGCTATGGCCTTCACAATACATTCACACCAAGCTATGAGTTGGGTAAAGACTTGATACCAGTCCAGTGGGGTAGCCCTTGCTGCTCCCATATTGCTCACAGCAAGACTCAGGCCTTGAAATTGAGTAACAAGATGGCCTGCTAGTACAAGGATGAATTGAGACTTGGCTGCTGGTGTGTGAAGCATCTGAGTAGTAGCAAAGAGACACAAAAGTTGTAGTTTCAAGACGAATCTTGGAGAAGTGAGGTGCATGATATTTATGCATACAATGAAGCTCTATTTGGCCCACCTTGATTGCCAGGATACCTCACCCCTACCTCTTCCCTCACAGCTCCTCCAGCGCTGCTTTGAGGCTGGTTTGCTTGTGTACCTTCTCCTGGATCCTGAGGGCTGGGCTGGACCAGAAGAGCCAGTTCCGCCGAGTATCTAATGGCAGCATGTCTACATGTGACTGCACACTGTGATCAGGGGAAATCTCAGAGTCAGAGTACCCCTTGGAGGGCACAGTTGGGGTAAAATTACAAGGTCAGGAGACAAACATTAGGATGAGGTCAAATAACTGGACAGGAGACAGGGAAAGTGCTGCAGGGTCTAAAAGGTCAGAGATGAGCAGTGGGCAAACCATGGTGTTCTTGAAGGGCTCAGCATGACTCAGAGACTTCATTCACCTGCACCCCACCTCACTGTGTCAGGAGCCCTGTGGCCATGTCCAGATCTCTGGTTCATAAGTCAACTTCCCACCAGATGTTTCATACAGGATGTCCCCATGGCAGGTGGCAGCATGAGTTTCTTAACTCCTTTTTGCCCCTTCCCAAAACAACGTCTTCTTCCTGCATTGTTTTCTCTTCCAAATTCAGTAATTTCTGTCAGCTTTCCTGTCACAGAAGCCAGAAGCATCAGTCACCTTGCATTTTCTTCATTTCACTCCACATTCAAACATTAGCCAATCTTCCTGGTTTTCATCCAAGCATGGCTCTAGAAACTGGCTTCTTACTGCCCCTGCTCCTCCCATAATTCCAGTTCTAGACCGTGACATAGTCTGGGCCTCAAGAGCTGGCCAGCCATGCACAGGTTCTTCACTCTCCAATTCCACCCTCGGGTGGCCTTGCTGATAGTTACAAGCAATCACATCCTCTCGAGGTTCTCTTCAGTCACTGGGCTCCCTCGGCCTCCCAGCCTAAGGTTCTGAGCTACAGCGTCACCCATACCTGTGTCTCCAGGAGCTGCTCTGGGCTCAGTGCCTGCTTCCTGCCTAGCTCCCAACCACAGCACACCCCAACACACCACAACCTTTGTTCACTTGCCCATGTGCAAAACAAGTTCTGGGCCTGGGATTGTTTTCCCTTGAGATTATCATAGGATGCCTTCCTTAATTTAGACAATAATTCTCTGGAGTTCCTACTGTTAACTCCTTTTCGCACAAGCAAAAATACAGAGATGGAATGAATAAGTAGGTCCTACAAGTCATGGTACCAGTAAGAAGTGGGAGCCAGATCCTAGATGCCAACCTTGGCTTTCTGCTTGGAGCACCAGCACTTTCTACAGCTGGAAAACTCCTACACACCTTTCTAGGCCCACACCAAATATCTCTGGAAAGCCTTTACCTAGTGCATAGACAAGATGATCGATTCTCAGAACATTTCATTCCTTTTCTTGTTATATTTATCATAATACTTCATGGTTATTTATTTTTGTGTATTTACCCCCTACAGGAAGGATTTCAACCTTCTTAGTCTTAACTGGAATTAGTCCAGATCTCCTGACACAGAATAATCAATAAATGTTTATTAAAGTGAGCAAACAGATACCTGAATTAAGCAATAAATTTAAGGAAAACATCAAGTGTCATTTATTTAAATTCTTATTTCTCTAGATCTGGTGCTGCTGATTAGAAGTTTCACGGTTTTCAGGATGCCTGGGTGGCTCAGTGGTTTAGCGCCTGCCTTCAGCCAGGGCATGATCCTGGAGACCTGGGATCATGCAAGGAGTCCCACATCGGGCTCCCTGCATGAAGCCTGTTTCTCCCTCAGCCTATGTCTCTGCCTCTCTCTCTCTGTCTCTCACAAATAAATTTTTAAAAATCTTTAAAAAAAAAAAAAAAAGGAGGTTTCACAGTTTTCCCTTTGTTTCCTATTCCCTGGCTCTACACATCATTTTCTGGCTTTGCTTGGTCCTTCTTAGAGATGATCCCTTTTTCCCTATTCTCAGAAATCAATAAAAGATTGTAATATGCAATTTATAAATTGCATATAAATTGCATATAAATGCAATTTAAGTAGTAAAGCTGTTGTGAGAACAAGAGACTTGCACTGGGTGAAGTTGGTGTTGTGACCCAGAAACACCACCAACTGACAAAATGTCATAAAACCCTGCCCCTCCCCACTCATGCTCTAACTACCGCCCTTAACGTGCCCTCCCGTGCTTTGTCCCTGGCCAGTGCCACACCTCACTCTCAGAATGTCCCTCTTTCCCATGGGTATAAAGCACACTCCCTTATGGTTCAAAGAACTTAGGAAGGTCCATCTCGTCCACCCCAGAAACCTGTCCCCGCCAAGAGCTCTGATGGCAACTCCCTGGCTGCTTCATGGGAAAAAAAATGACTCATGCTTAGAAGGGGGAGAATTCACTCATTACAAAACTTCAAATGATAGCTATTCTCTTTGGTATAAATAATAATTTGTTTGTTCATCCAGTGGCCTCAACAAGAGGATATGTAGTCATCTTGGAGTTTGTAAATTCCCCTCTGCAGCTAATGTTGTTTTTAACTCGTTTGGATTGAAAGCTCTTCATGGGCAAGGATTATATTTATTAAGTAACCACCCATCTTGAATGATTGCTGAACTGCCAGTATTGCCTGGGATCTACTGTGCAAAAGGCATGCTACCTTTGACTTCCTCTTGTGCTGTGGTACGTTTATCTGAAAAATAGTAGATGAATATTTTGAGATAGGATATATAAGGTGTAATTCACCTACATACATTTTAGCCTTGGGTTCTGGGCAGAATTTTATACTGACCCACCCAATTTTCTTACAAAGTAACTGGTTATGAGTGGCAAGATTGCTACTCTCTCTATTCTGGTAACCTAGGCATGAATTGCTGAAGTCAGGTATTTTTAAGAAGAGAAAGACAACTGGAATCACAGAACCACCTCTCATATAAACATAAAATAAATGTCTTCCTGCAATGGAAAGTAATGGAAAGAGGAGTACACAGTCTGCCAAGTTCATTTACTCCTGTCTTGCTTCTAAGGAGCAGGTGCAAGGCCAGCTGGCTGTTGCCAACACCTGTCTAGCACATGATCACAGGGATGATGAAGTGCCTATCTTAATAACCTACAGATAGTGGTGGTAAAGTAAAAATAATTGATGATAAACATCTTAAGAGGTTGAATTCTTGTATCTTAGTCCCTGAGATGTTGATGACAGGGACAAGATTTACTAGAGATGTTGGACTTCCCAATAGGAACAGGCAATTCTTGTAAAGGGGCTGCCCTATAGCTTCCAAAGTATTCTATGTCCAGGCTTTCCAACTACCCTCAGGATTCTACTGGGATGTTAGGTTTTCATCTGTCAAATCCCTGCTGCCTGGGACCAATGTTCATGACAGCATTATTAATAATATATATTTATATTATATTATGTTACATTATGTTGATATAACCTGGGTTTTAAAATCACACTATTGCAGTAAAATACTGCAGCATGTGTGCAAATGGATATAATGTGGTTTAGAGAGCGACTGGCGTCTTGTAAGCGCTGGACACATCTTGTCAGTTATGGCTATACTATTTTTCTCACTTATTCAGAGAAGATGGTGTCGTAAGGCCACGCAAACATTGATAAAGCACTGCTGGGGACCAGTCCCCATTTTCATGCCCACTGAAATGTTCCAGGAGAGACCCCTGTGACAGCTCTCTTTAGTCTCATGGGAAATTATGAAGAACAATATTGTCCTCGAAAAAAAAAAAAGATACTTTATAGATCAAAAGCACTCTGATTTGTAACCTGATTTCAGAAACATCTGTTTTGCTTAACGCCCACCCCTGCTTAATCCAAGACCTGCATTCACTCCCCCCTGGATTCTAATCCTGAGCAGAAACACCTGACACAATTCACATAAGAAGGCCATTTATACCATTCTTCCACTCTGACTCGGAGAGATGTGCTACTTGTTTAATATGGATTTCTCTGCTTGCCTGGCAAGCGGATTTCCTGTTGAAATGCCCACCATTTGAAGCAGTAAACTAGAATAAATTTGGGACATGAGACCTGTTAATGCCAGCAAAATGACTGCCCCACTTCTCAAGGGCAGAGGATGCTGGGAAACACAATTGTACAGAGAAAACTTAATGTCAGCATAGAATTACACAGGGATCACATCCCCAATCTTCCCGGGTCAGAGCCCATTGACACCTGCATCTGGCAAAGTTACACAAAGTGCCCCTATGACCCTGAAAAGTGTCTGCTTTTGGTAGCACATTTTGAACTCACTATAATTGTAATAAATGTTGATGATGTTTCCTCTGAATTGTTTATCAAGGACCAAAATATGGTCAATCATCTCTTTTAGGAAGGTAAGAGAAGTATTTGGCCAGATCCAGCAAAATTCAGTTGGTTAAATATTGATCTAGCAATTGTGTAAGCCTCAATTATTTGGAAATTCAATGCTGTGGAACATGTGTGTCCCAGAAGTTATTATATTCATGAAGTGTTATCATAAAATGCTCAGATTTTGCTATCAAGTTTTCTTAATCATAAATGTATGATTGTACTTAGAGATAAGTGTTATTGCTCTCTTGGCTATCATATGCAATTTTTGTTCCTGATGCCTCTTCTCATTCTAATTTCTGTCCCTGACTTTAATGTGGCCCAAGACTTGAGCTTCTTCTGTGATCATTGTCTTACATTGAACAAAACCATTTCATACAAGGCCATGCTCAAAAGGCCAGCATATTGTTGGTTTTCTGTAAATGTTACATTATAATGACAAAAACACAAGTTATTTTGGAGAGAAAATAGCTAATCTAACTTCCCATCTGGTTTCCAAGAAACATTATCCAGAAGCATTTCCCTTGAACATGCTAAGTATCTTCGCTGGTGACCAGAGTTGATTTCAGCTTGATCATATTAGTTTTACTTCTTTTTCTGTCACTTTTCTCCTGCTTCAAGTACTTAAAATTTCCAATAAAGATGAGATTTATGGCTTGTTGAAATATTCTTGTTCAGCTGCCTTCCTCTTGTATCATCTAAAAGGTAATATGTGGCTTCACATAATGCCTTTCAGCAAGTAAACTCTCATCCACCTTCTATAAACACAGGTTGTGTATTTCAGTTGGTGTTATTTTTAGATGCCAGGAAAGGTTCTGGATTCCTCTATCCCCCCTCCACATGTAGAAACCCACACAATATTGCTTGTCCCTCCCATGGACAATAATAATACCAACAACAAAAATTGACATATGCTTTTAAGGATTAGATTTTCTTAATGCAAGAAGTGGGAAAGGTATAATGAACTCAAACACCATGGGGGAGCCAACTTGAAAATTCGATCAAGATAACAGTGATGGGGCATTTCCACTGAGCTAAGAAGAACCCAGATTCCATTATTCCATTTGTTTGTTTACTCTGTATGGTCAGTATAGTTGTCCTTGCCTTCTAAAACTGATATAACACTTTTGTTATATTTATTTGGGTCATTTCTCTTTTCTTTTTGATAAGTCTGGCTGGAGGTTGATCAGTCTTATTAATTTTTTGAAAGAACCACTCCTGGTTTCATCGATCTGTTCTATTGTTTTCTGTTTGTTTGGGGGTGCTTTTTTGTTTTTGTTTGTTTTTGGTTTTTTGGTTTCTATATCATTTATTTCTGCTCTAATTTTTATTATTTCCTTTCTTCTGCTGGCTTCAGACTTTATTCACTGTTCTTTTTCTAGCTTCTTTAGGTGATGGGTTGTTTGAGATTTTTCTTGCTTCTGGAGGTAGACCTGTATTACTATTATATACTTCCCTCTTAGGACCACTTTTGCTGCATCCCAAAAGTTTTGGACCATTATGTTTTCATTTTCATCTGATTCCATGCATTTTTTTAATTCTTTGATTTCCTGGTTGACCTGCGTTATAGCAGCATGATCACTAATAGTTATCCAAACTTGGAAACAGCCCAAATGTCCATCAACTGATGAATGGATAAAGAAGAGGCTATATATATATAACCTATATATGTGTGTATACACACACACACACACACACACACACACAAAATGGGATATTACTCAGCCATCAAAAGAATGAGATCTTGCCATTTGCAAGGACATAGGTGGGGCTGGGGTGTATTATGCTAAGTGAAATAAGTCAGTTGGAGGAAGACAAATACCATATGATTTCACTTATATGTAGAATTTAAGAAACAAATAAATGAGCATAGGGGAAAAAAGAGAGAGATAAGCAAACCAACAAACAGACTCTTAACTATAGAGAACACACTGATGGTCACCAGAGGGGAGGTAAGTGGAGGGATGGGTTAAATAGGTGATGGGGATTACAGAGTGCACTTGTGATCAGCACCAGGTGATGTATGGAACTGTCAAATCACTAAATTGTACATCTGAAAGTTGTGTTACACTAATATTAACTACCTGGGATTTAAATAAATACTTTAAAAAACTAAAATTTTTAAAAACTATTGATGTAAAGTTTTGTTTCAGGAGAGTAGGTAAAAAGCAATCATATTGTGATTCTATTCATGAATGACCAAGTGTTTTTACACGGTATCAATTTTTTAAATGTGGTAAAAAGTACTCGGTATAAGATGTACCATATTTGCCATTTTTAGATGTTAAAAAGTTCATTATTGTGAAGTACATTCACATTATTGTGCAACCAATCTCCCGAATTCTTTTTGTCTTAAAAAACTGGCACCTTATTCCCATCAAACAACTCTTCAGTTTCCCCTTCCCCAACCCCTGGAAACCACTTCAATTTCTGTTTCTAGGAATTTGACTATTTTTGATACCTCTGGTAAGTGGAATTACAGTGTATTTGTCTTTTTGTGACTGGTTCGTTTCACTTAGGTGATACCTCAAGTCTCCTTCATGTTGTGGCACATGTCAGAAAGTCCTTTCTCTATAAAACTGAGCAATATTCCATCTGATGTGTAGATCATCATTTGTTTATCCATCCATCTGTTGATGGACATTTAGTTTGCCTCCACCTTTTGGCTACTGTGAATGATACTACTATGAACTTAGATACACAAATATCTCTTCAAAACGCTGCTTTAAATTCTTTTGGATGTCTTCCAAAAAAAAAAAAAGGAATTGCTGGATCTTCTGATAACTCAATTTTTATTTCTTTTGTGGAACTGCCATACTGTTTTCCACAGCAACTACACTATTTTATATTCCCACCAACAATGCACAAGGGTTCCATTTCTCCACATTCTCACCAATAATTGCTATTTTGTTTTTCTTTTTTTAAATTATAACCATACTAACTAGTGTGAAAAGCTATCTCATTGTAGTTTTGATTTGCACTTTCCTAATGATTAGTAATATTGAGAACCCATTCATGTGCTTGTCAGTCATCTGCATGTCCACTCTAGAGAAATGTTTATTCAAGTCCTTTGCCCGTTTTTAAACAGGTTATTTGGGTTTTGTTAAGTTTTAGGAGCACTTCACGTATTCTGAATATTAGCTCCTTCTTAGAAGTATCATTTGCAAATATTTTCTCTCATCCCATAAGTTGCCCTTTTTATTGTTGATTGTGTCCCTTGATGTTCAGATGTTTTTAATGTTGATGCAGCCCAATCTATCTCTTTTTTACTTTTGTTGCCTGTCATCCACATCTTAAGGAGACTGAGTGATATTTGTAGGGAAGGAAAGACTTCCCTAACGTCATACTAAGACACAGAGCTCAAATTTGAATCTGAGACTACTTGCTGTGGAATCTTTTATGCCTTCTATTATACTTCCTGGCTTCATAAAGAAAACAAAAACACATAGGAAGCTACCAAGAAGGTATAAAATGGAAGAAAATTTGAAGACAACATAAATGTAGTTATAGGGAATGAGAATGAGCTTATGAACAAGAGCAAAAAGGGAAAAGACAGATAGGAATAACATGGCTTAGAGCAAAAAGAGATATGTCAGAGAATGTTCACTACAACATTACTTAATATAGTAAAAAAATGTCTACAGGTTCTGCAATAGGATGGGTTAACTATATTCATTGGGTTGAATATTATGCACTGGTAAAAATTATTTTGTAGAAAGTGCAATAAAGGGGTTCGTTGATGGATACTTTCTCTGAACCCACTCAGTGCACCCTCTTGTATTACACCCTTTATCATGGGATTATCCACCCACATCACTGTCACTGTTATCAACACACTTGCCCCACTTCCTGCCTACCAATCAGCATACCCCAACCCTCTTGCCACAGAGATTGGCCCAGCAGGTAAACTGAGGTAAGCTGCTAAACCCAAGATGTTCAAATCCAAGACTATGGACAGAAGGATTATTCATGGTTGGTAATGAAACCTGTGCTGGACCAATCAGATGAAGGAATCACTCTTACTTTCTCAGTCACTTGAGCTAATTACGACTTCTTATTGTCTGAGAGAGTTTGTGCCTCTTGCTGTTAATTTCAACTGAACACACAAACAATACATAGCAAATGTATTATTTTTCTTAATGTAACATGTAAATTAAGATATAAAATAAGACTAAAGATATATGTATCAAAATGTTAACACTCTTAGAGGAGGGGTAACAGGTAATATTTTGTTCCCCCCCATATTTAAAAAATATTCAACATTAAGAACACATTTATTTTGTCATTAATGAGAAAACCAGCTTTCTGTGGGGGATTTGTGTCCCTGCATACCTTACAAATATTAGCTAACTTAATTATTACAACAACACTGTGAGATAATTTTAGAGCCTAGCAAACTGAGGCATAGAGAGATAAAATAACTTACCTAAGATTGCTCAGTGGGCAAAGTGACAGAACCACAAGAACCCAGGTGGTCTGACTCTTTGCTCTACATTTTAGCTCATCTCCTCTTTTTGGTTCCAGTTATCTCCCTGAGCTAGATGCCCAGATTTGTCCCAAGAAAGTTTTACCAAAATAGTTTCCCAATTAAGGAAGAAAAAACTAAAGTGTTCATAGGTGTGCCTGATAAATAAAATAGTGTCTCTCTTGTAATTGTGAGGAAAAGAGTTAACTTAAAATTATTAAAATCTATCGAATAGTACTAGATTTACCAACTTATTTTATCAAGACAGACTTGGTGCTCTGTGGATGGAGGTTGGGTCAAATGCAGAGGTGGCTCCCAAGAGAAACCTGTCCTGTGGCTTGGACTGGGACTGATCAAGCATCCAGGCATGAAAAGCCATCCCAGTAGGCAGCATTTAATTGACTGTGATGATGGTGACAGAGCTAGTTAGGGACAGGAAATCTTCACAGGGTTCCTGCAACAGATAAAGGGCTCTTGACCCCAGGATGTTGACCTCCAGTTCCAGAAAGGACAAATGAGAGACTAACAAGAGGAAGTAAGTACCCAAGGAATGGGGAAGCTGCGTCACACTCAAGAATGATGCTCTGGAATTGGACTACTAGGTATTTACCCCATAGATGAAGATGCAGTGAAATGCCAAGACACCTGCACCCCAATGTTCATAGCAGCAGTGTCCACAGTAGCTAAACTGTGGAAGGAGCCACGTTGTCCTTTGACAGATGAATGGATAAAGAAGATGTGGTCTATATACACAATGGAATATTACTCAGCCATCTAAAAAGATGAATACCTACCATTTGCTTTGATGTGGATGGAACTAGAGGATACGCTGAGTGAAGTAAGTCAATCAGAGAAAGACATTTGTCATGTGGTTTCATTCATATGTGGAATAGAAGAAATAGTGAAAGGGATTATAAGGGAAAGGAGGGGAACTGAGTGGGAAAAATTAGAGAGGGAGACAAACCATGAGAGACTCATAACTCTGGGAAACAAACAAATGGTTGCAGAGGGGAAGGTAGGTGGGAGGATGGGGTAACTGACTGACAGGCATTAGGTAGGGCACATGATGAGATGAGCATTGGGTGTCATGCTATATGTTGGCAAATTGAATTCAAACAAAATGTTTATATATATATATAATGCATGTAACTAAAGTTTTTTTTTTTTTTTTTTTTTTAACTAAAGTATTAAAAAAGAAGAATGATTCTCCGGCATAAAGAGATGAGACAGCAATACAGGGAGAGACATACAGTGGAAGTGAGGTGAGGAATGAGGTAAAGAAGAGGTTCCTGAGCTTGAAGTAGTGCTGGTATCAGGTATGGTCAGTCCAAGGGACAGTTACTGGCCATACTTTCTCCCTTCCACTACAGGTGGGGACTGTAGCCGGTGATTTGGGGGTTCAGAGCCAGGGAGCTTGAAGGTGTTGGCATTACTTTTTCTCAGGTATCTTATGGAGTTCTCAAGGATAGGGGTGGTCCCCCTCATCCCTGGCTTCCCTGGTACAGTAAGCCTCTTGTCTATTGGGAACTAGGACTCTCCCTTAAACAAAATTCCCACTTTATTGATTTTGTATAAGCCAAAAAAGGAATGGAATAACCATTTCCCCTCTTTAGGACACCAAAAAAAAAAAAAAAAAAAAGGCTTTCTGAGACTTTTCTTAATTCCAAGCATGATAAATTCTCTCTCTTATCCCCCCAGACTTGATATCCAAGTGTTTACTGTTAAAGAGACAAGACGGATGCACACTTTTATTCCCAGTGCATACATCGTTTTCCAAGGTAACTCAGATATGTAGTTAATCTCCTGATATCGAGCTTTGCCACATTCTTACATTTCTCAAGGGATGTGACCATTACAGAGCTCAGTTTCAAACAGGCTAGTGAATAACATCCTCTGCCCTAAAGGGCGAAAGGGGAAGGGCTTTGATCACAGAGTTCACTGGAGGAGGAAGAGGTGTCTTAGGATGTGCTTAGCACACAAGGGTCAGAGGGAAGAAGAGTGATCAAAACCAGGCAGAGTCCAGATGTGCATCCCTGTCGTCAGGGTCTCCCAAAATGCAGAGCCTGAGACTGTAACCAGCAGTGTCCAAACTTTCCAAACGGATATTAGTATGCACAGACTCTTAACATTCACCCACAACCAGCACAATCTAACCTTGATTCTACAGATATAACTGTAGCACCAAGGCAGAAAATGCTGTGTTTATTTTTATTAAAAGCAGGGAATTGGTTTTCGACAGCTTTTAGAATAAAATCTCGAGTCATAAAATTTTAGGGCTTTTTAAGAAATGGGTTCTGGTGGTAATAATTTATGACCTTGGCTTTTCAACTCGGCAACGTTTCTCCATGTCCTTCCCCTTAAAAAGCTTTTTATTCCAACATCGGTTATTATGTGGGTCCTAGAAAAACTCTGGGCAGGGATTTAATAGAAGCAGCTGGTGGTAAAGTCCCTCCAACTACTCAGAGTTGAGAGAGGATCCAACTTTTTCCACCTAAACTGCTGTCTCCGGGACCCTTCCTCGCAAATCACCATCCCTTTCTGTGTTTCCTGCTGCTCTTGCAGTGAGCCAGCTCCCCAGGAATAAGTCTTTCTGAAAATGAGGCCATGCCCTGTGTTCTCCTGTGTTCTCCTGGTTACTGCTCTATTTCAAAATGTAATAACATCATGTACATAGTTCTTAGACTTAAGATATTAATGAAGCACGATACTGAGTTTTCGTTTACAACAGTTTTTTTAATTAATGAAGTGTACTTTACAGAGTCACTCAGGTTAAAGACAAATATTAAGTGAAAATAACGCAAGGTTAAAGAAGATAAGGGGACATTTGCGGCGGGAGGGTTACGACTGAAATTTGGGAAATGTGCATTAAAAAACGAATGATTGCTGGTTGGAAATGAAACTGATTATAAGGAACAAGATGGGCTCAGAGTCACATGCAGGTCCACTTCCAGAACATTCCAGGCAAGTGACTTTCAAAATATAGTCTAGGGTTTGCGGTCCTCGAGCTAGTGCTGGGCAGCGTCAATGCCTGGGACACAGCATCCTTTTTGGGTTTTCCTTCATAGGGGTTAGTCATTTCCTTATAGTGCTTGAGAAAATAAGATACATCCTTATTAGTGTCTCATGAGAACTAGGGTCTTCCTTCTGGTCTGCTCTGATGGTTTTCCTGTTGTGCCGAGCAAGGGAATGTCCCTCCTCAACTGAAGAAACGAGGAAGCAAGTGACCTGCCTGCAGCAGGCAGGGGAAGGGACACAGAGTCTCTGTGGGAACTTGGCCATCAATAAAGGAAAAGAGAATGCCTTCTATCTCTTGTCTTTTCAATCTAGAACTTAAACTTATTCTCACCACATGGAGACAAGAGAGCCCCTCAGAGAATTAACGAGAAATGTGACCTTGTATCTGGACGATAATTTCTTTCTACCTTTCTTAATCACCTTACCATTCTTCCCATTTGCCTGTTTTTCTTTTCTTCCAGCAATATCTTTCCTGCTCAACGATGTGTCATCTATTTGCATATTTATTCATGTCATTTAATCACTTTATGTTAATTCTGCTCTAATACCAGAAACATACTTGGGTTTTCAGGCATCCAAAACCGCAATACACGTAATTGCCCACAAAATTGCTACCAAATACAATGAATTAGAAAGCTACTGAGTATTCACCAGATTCTATTAAATCTAATTATCTGAGATCCTTTGAATTACAATGAGATTGTGCGTAGTTAAAGTCATGGAGTAATGCATAGTTAATTTGTTAATTTCTGAAATGCTACTAATTTTACATGGTACTATTACTGGCTTAACTAGTCATGGGGTAAATTTACATCCTGCTCTGTATAGGGTGACCTTTGCACTGAACGTGGCCACTCCCACTTCTGTCCTCAATATCTTTGTAGAACAACTGTCAACATGTAGGGACGTCACAGGCCTCTGGGCAGGGCACTGATTGGCCTCTGAGGAGTGAAACACACATATTAATAATTTTCAAGACGTTTTTGTGAGTCAAAACTTTTTCCTTCCTTTCCATGAACAGTCACCTTTCCCATTTAATTGCTCTGTTGTGGATATTTGTTGGGGCAAATTCCTGATTCCGGATATGCCCCTCACTAACATGGCTAGAATTAGAAAAAAAGAAAGGAAGAAAAAGGACCACAGACGATTATATTGAAGAATCAATGAATTTGTGTTGTTTGGTGCTCAGGAAGCATTAACCACTAAGACTCAGATTATTTAAAATAAAATCCAATCAGCGCTGGGATGCTCTCCTTCCCTGGAATATTTTGGTGCTTCTGCTCAGAGAGACACAATCAGGGTCATTCTGGAGGAAGCTGGATGTTGGAAGGAGGCTCTTATGTTCACATGGCAGCTTCCTCTTTCAAGGCGTGCAGCAAAGCACATGCTCAAAGGATCAAACAACTCACTCCCCCCTAATGGAAAACAAGTCAACCCCTCAGGGGGCCAAGGGGAAGGAGTGGAAAGCTTGAGGATCTCTGCCCAGATCAAAATTACACAGCCAACAGGCCTCCTGGGGTGGATGTCGTGGCATTTCCATATCTGCCCCACCTTGTTTGGTTGAAACAACCACTTTCAGCTGGGCATATGCTGAAGCCAGTCACACAACTGCTGGGAGCCATGGCAGTGGACATACAGGGAACATCTGGCTGCAAACCCACTGGCTAGATAGTTCCATGATGTGTGGCAGGCAGGGCATTGAGCTTATTGGGACCTCACTTTTCTTATCTCTAAAAGGAATGATGACAACTGACAATCTTAGCTCTCAAAATTGTCCTAGGATCTCGTGAGCCAGGATCATACAGGCCTTCATAGGGTCTGGAGAGCCACCATCTCACTGCCTGTCTTCCCAACATTTGCTTTGATAGAATGTTATTATCAAAGAAGCCACCTAATGTTCACTGTGCACACATATTGGAAATGGGCAGTTCTTTCCAGAGCAACCCAGTAGGATGATCTAGATCTCCCAAAGAAGGTCATGTAATTCTCCTGCATCACTTCGTAGACACATTAAAATGCACGTGATTAATTCTCACAAATAAAATTAGGCTCTGGAGAGGCTGCAACTGAGGCCTGGAGAAGTTCAGGGACTCACCAAATATGACAGTGACAAGAAAAAGCTCAACTGGGGCCCAACTTTGGGTCTCTTGTCCCCCCGAAGAACATCTGCTAAGTGAACCATGCATCCTCCTCAATTAAGATCTATTTTTCTAGCAGAAAGGGGGCAGATCAAGGGAGGAAAAATAATTGCATGTAAGCTAATCCCCACCTTTGTGTACACCCTTTCCACCCACACATGTGGGCTTCTGGGGCTCGATCAGGCTGTGTGTTCTTCTACAGCTGTCAGACAAATCAAAGACCCACATGCAAAAGGCAGCCCTCGCAAACACTGTGTGATGTGGTTTCCTAACACTTCCTAGAGGCTTTAGGCTCTATAAAATAGACCGGGAATTAGGGGACTCAGGGCACTAAAAATAGAATTTTCATGTGTGACAAATGTAATCCTGGAGGAAGAAAAGGATAGTTTTCATGTTCTTAAAAAAAAAATGGTACCCACTTACAGCGGCCCTCAATTTCTAGCAAATGAGAACTTGCTACCGTCTCTTCAAACCTTCCATTTCTGTGCTGGATGTAGTGGTGCTGTTTCTGTTTTCTGTTTGACCAAAGGACCAAAGTGTGTGTTAAACACAATTCAGAAGGGACACAGGAGCCAGGTGAGGTGCAGAACACCGTGTCTTAGGACATAAGTGTGAGTTTGGAAAAGACTCTAGTTATGAAGCAGTCCCTTTTTGAAAGTGCAACCATGGAAGAGCTGGGTCACCTCATAAACAACCAGAGCAAATTCTGGGTGACTTTCAGAAGCAGGAAAGTACAGTGTAAGCCCAGCTTTCGATTCTACTCACTGTGGCTCAACACCAGCAAGAGAAGGGTTGAACTGAGGTCAGAAGTGGGATAATGACCCAGGTTTTCAAAACCACTCTTTCAAGGATGTGGAAATCTGTAAGATGTGGCCAGCTCTGTGTCCCTCCCCACACCTCCACAAATGCCACCAGAGACCACTACTAGGTGGTGATCATCCATCACTGTGATATGTTAAGCATTCCCCAGCCAAGTCAAGGACATGATTAACTGCTAAAAATAAGATCTCAACATAAGCACATGATGTGCCCCCCAATTCCTCAGAAAGGCCTGTTACTGTTATCTTCAGGAAAGAGGTTTCCTAGACTTATTGTAGGCAAGAGTCCTAGGGCCAAGTCTGTACCAGGACTTGGGTCCAGGAATTTTCTTAGGGAAACTTTGCCTGGGTGGGAATCTATTGGCTAAAGTCTTGTCCAAATCACTTCATCTTTGACTGGCAAAATTATCATGAATTTGGTTTGAAGCCTTTTGAACTGGAAGGTCAATCAAATCTTACTTTTTATCGAGTACTCCAGAAAAAATAGTAGCATTAAGTGTGTCTGAAAAACATCCCTCTCAACAATCACACTAATCATACAAGGTTACAGGTGTTCAATGTTTCCTAGGAAGACAGAGTCATGAAGGCATCATCCAAACCTGGGCTGGTTACTTCAAAGGAGAAAAAGACGTGGAAAAAGAGTGGAGGATGACAGATCAAGACTAAGAGCCATGTCCCCCATGCTTTCTCTTCTGTCTTTTTTTTTTTTTTTCCTATTTCCAATTCCACAAGAAGAAAAATACAGTGTGCCAGGGAGGGGTGGAGCATAGGAACAGGTGGTAGAAGCCTGGGTCCTATTTGGCCCCAAGGCACCCAATAATGAGGCACGTGTGTCCTGCTTGGGTTTTTACTCACAGGTGTACTGACTTTGCTTCCCTTTTGAAGTTCCACATCAGCTCCTGGTAGTCGGGGCACAGCAAGCTGCAGAGAAAAGCCCACACCTCAAGATGCCTTCCGAGCAATAGAGCTCTGTGTCTGGGATGTGTTCTCAGTCCTCCAAAGAAAGACATGAAATGCCAGCAACTTCTTTCTTCACATAGCCTAGTCCCCAATTACAAATGGCCCTATTCATGTTCAGAGGTTCTTTTTGGCAAATGCTGTCACCCTTGACCTCAGCCAGTCTATTAAAGCTCCCTTTCTGAGGGCTCCTACATGTGGGCCTGTGTCTGCACACTCAGCCATGGGGACAGAGCAGTGAGTTGCACCCACAGAAGCTCAACACACATGTCACACAATCGGTACAGATGTGTCTCCAAGGGATGTCCACGGCAACACCGAAATGCTGGACAGCAAATATTCTGCATTCTCTTAAACACATTGAGGTTTATAAATGCTAAACCCACAGCCAGTGTGACCAAACCCAGTCATCACTGAGCTGCATCCTCTTGGCCCATTGGGACCCACCCACAACTGTAGGAGATCCTACTTACATTGAGCTACGTGGATGTTTGCCTTTTAGCTAGGTCCTATGCATCTACATATATGCCATATATATATATATATAGCCTATTTTGTGTACATATATATTATATATACATATTATATACATATATAGAGTATATTTTGTGTACATATATATAAAATATATATATTAAGTGTCTTAATACTTCTGAATATTTATGAAATTTTAGTGTTTTGCTTCCAATATTTGTAAGTACATTGCTAAATATCCCACAAAACATTTGAGCAGAAAAGAAAATCCTCGTACAACATGCTCATAGACGTGGACTGCAAACTGAGTATAAAAACACTGCACTCAATTTGTTTCATTTATCATTCATATATCATTTTTCATTCCTTCAGTGCTAGTATATTAATACACAAGGATTCACAGAAATTCAGTATTACTATGTGATAGGCATGTTTTATGCATGTGACAGCTTAAGTAAGGCAATCCGTGACCTCATGTTTTTCCTATTATTTGAGCTAAACTGAACTCTTTGAAACTTGGAAACACTCAGGAATCCCACTTGTAAAAATATCCAGGGATTTTGAGTTTGTGCTAAAATGAGCAAGATCCATAATTAGGATGAGGCAGCCTTTTCTTACTGCTACGTTTCTGGCAAAAACAAAACCAGGAAGCACCTACCCAAGCAAACCCTGTTAGGCCCTGAAGGTAATTATTCTATTCATTCCAGACACTTATCATTCATCAAAGATGTGAGAAATCTTGATTGACAAAACAAGGTGCTTGCCTTGCTAAAGTGGAATGTCAGAATGCAAATTCCTCGATTTATCATTTTTTGCTGGGTGTTGTGTTACAGCAAGTCATTGTGGAAATCACAATTTTTTTTATATGGCTTTTCACTTTCAAATTACTTTAAGGTAAGGAAAATGCTTTGATAATTTGTTTTCAATGATTAAAACAACAACAACCACTGCTGGCCATTGTATGCAAGGCTTAAAAGAAATCTGAGAGGACTTAATTAGTATTCATTAACTCATGCATTCATCTCTTGAATAGTTATTTATTGAATACTGACTAAGTGCCTGTCACTATTCTAGAGACTAGGAAACTGTTATTTTAAATTATATATGTAGTTAAGTCTCTTATGTGTTGTGGGTTGTGGGGAGGGAATTGACTTGTGTAAACCAGATAAACATAGTTACAGGCTACTTAGAAAAAAATAAAGCAGGAGATGTGATGGAGTGTGGAAGTGCATGAGCTGTGGCATTTAGGCAAAGTCTCTAGTATAAAACAAGGCTTAAGCCTGAGCTCAGTGGTAAGGGAGAGGAAATCATGCAGTCAGAGGAAGGATCCAGTATGCTTGATGGAAATGTGGCCTAAGGGTATGGCCAGAGGCTTCTGAGAGGTGGGGCAGACAGCTGGCCAGCTCCCTCCCGAAAGTCCTCTGGGTGATTAGAGAGTGCCATGAGATCATCAGGGACTCCAATCTCATGTGGGGTAGTCAGAGAGGTCATCTTTGAGGAAGTAGCCTTTAAGCAAAGACCAGAAAGACGAGATTCGAGTTTGGAAAATGAGAGTTGAAAAGAACATTCTTGGTAGTGGGAACCAAGGGTAGTGTGTGGAAGTTTGGTGATAGAAAAGGACCTCAGGTGTTTGGAAACAGAAAGGAGATGGATTTGTTTCTCAGGGTTGATGGAAGAAGGTGCTACTAACTTGGCTTGAACAACAGAAATGTATTGCCTCACTGTTCTGGAGACTAGATGTCTGAAACTGAGAAGTCAGCACAGTGATGTCCCATGAGACTCGGGGTCAAATCTCTTTTGGACTCTAGTTGGCTTCTAATGGTGCTTCTCCATCCTTGTCATACAGGTGCATCCCTCTCATTTCTGCTTCTGTCACCAGATGGTTCTACGTCTTCCCACGGCCATCTTCCCCTCTTATATGGACATGAATTATATTGGATTAGGGCCCATATTAATGTCTGCACCTTAACTTGATTGCATCCACCATAGCACTATTTTTAAATAAAGTCACATACACAGGTACCAGGAGTTAGGACATATTGGGGGTGGGGAATGGCACAAGAGAACAATTCAACCCACAACAGAGGGCCACCATGGTAGGCAGTTAGCAAGCAAGCTGGAGAATGCCATGAGTTCACTTGAGGGAGATAGGTGTTGGCTGCAGCCTTGTACCCCGCGGAGAACAGCCAGGACCTTATTCTAAATGAACAAGGAGCCCTCACATGATGGAGGAACATGGCACAGTTTACATCCTTAATGATCTCTGGACACCGTGAAGGATGAATCAGTTGGCAGCAAGAGTGATGGTGGAGAAAGACTACTGCAGTGGTCCACGACAGAGGAGGGAGGAGGGTGTGTGTGGGGAAGCAGGCAGACACACTTGGAGTTTCTCATTCTTGGAGAAAGAAACAGGATTTGGCAATGGGTTTGGTCTGCAATGTGTAGATGAGAGTCAGAGAACTGTCAAAACTGCCTCCTGGGTTTCTGGCTTGTGCAAGAAGCCACAAGGTGGCTGGTAATGCCATATACTCAGAAGAGGAAGATGGGGTGGGAGCAGGTCTGGGAGATAGTCAGATGTTAGTTTGGATGCGATAAATCTGAAATGCTTGTGAAACATTCAAGAATACATTTTGAGAAAGCAGCCAGCCAGACGAGTCTAGAATCAGGAGACAGACTTGAACTGAAGATAAGAATTTGAAAGATTTTGGAACACATTAGAAATATTAATGGATTCCATTTTTATTGTTAATACTCTAATTCACTATCTTTTCTAGATTCAATTATAGTTGTGTGTACCTATGTTAGCTAAATCTAACATAACAAAAATATTTAAGCTTCATGGCATTAGAAGGCAACCCCATGATCCCAAAAAAGGTGGTAGACTAGTGTTCCTCATATTAGCAAAAACTTGGCACATGGCCTACAACACCTCTAAATCTTTGATTCTTCTATTATCGGGCAGTCTTTATGTTTGTGTGTTAACTGAATGAATTTCAAATTGAGTAGGAAGCAAAGAGGGTATTACAGTTGTAAATATTACAAGGCAAGTGGAAAATATGATGTCCCAATTCTATCAGACTTGATTTTTGTGATTTTTTAAAAAACTCTTTGTAAGACCACCCCATTATAAAGGCATGACTCAAAGCCAAAGTTTTCTTTTTTTTTTTTTTTTTTTTTTTCAAAGCCAAAGTTTTCGATGGTTCAGGCCAAGACTTGTACCAACTTATAAAATGCTTTTGCTTTGTTCATAAATCCTTCAGAGGCTGGACTAAAGAGACCTGATCTCTAAAGTTATCTATGGAAGAAAAAGACTAGTTCTTAAGCATATGGCCTTCCAATGCTGTAAACATGAGTTGTAACCTGCACATTTCCTGGTATTTCCTGCCACTCCCTGCCATCCATGTGAAGAACAGATAGACCTCAAGGAACAAAGTCTTGTCTTTTAATTTGTATTTTTGGCAAATTATCTTTTAATTTATATTTCAAAATATGTCTATTTTACCCTAACAGCCTGAGCCAGCAACAGAATACTAAAAATTTATATTCACTTAGTTGGTAGAGTTATAACATTCAGTGGTCAGCAAAATTTTTAGAAAAAATGTATCTTGTATATATATAGTATAGATAGAGATATTGATATGTATTATTATGCATCTATAACATGTTATAGATATATATATGTGTCTATCTATATATGAATATTAGATCCATATGTATTTTTAAACTGAAGCAAGGGTAAATTTATTTTTGTAGTAAAATGATTGCCTAGATCTAAAGTCAGTTCCTAGCCTACATTATATATTTTCAGAATGGAAAATGTTTTCCATTTTTGTTAATCAAGGGAGATGGGGAAGGGCTTTCAAATGTTATGTATTTTAAAAATAAATTGTCAACTTGAAGACTTTTTAGGGAGAGGGGATAGTGTTGAATTGCTTTGTAAAATGTAGGGGTTATGAGCCAGACTAATGTGGTTATTGTGGTCATAGATTTTTGCTTGGACCAAAATCACAAGTGTCAAGAACAAGCAGAGTTCCAAACATCACATCATTACAATAAATATAATTAATTACTGTAAAGAGGCCAAACTCAGGAATCTAGGAGAGCCTAAAGATATTGAAGTCTATTACAAAATTATTTTCAAGAACAGAAATTATATGGTTCTTAAAAGTAGTGCTCACACTCAATCTGATGCCATGCATTAGAAAATTCATCCTGAATACCCAGTGTCTCAAGTGAGCCCATGTGGCATCCAATCTGGAGGAATTTGTTTGTTTGTTTTAGGTCTGACTTTAACACTGGGTTATGTTTCATCATTAGAATCAGCTATTGTAACCAGTTGGCATATGACTGGCCCTGATTGGCTTTGCCTGGTTTAGTTTAATAAAGGCATTTGATTCCAGTGTTGGCAATGCTGATGGAATTGGATAGAAGGGGGGGGTGGGAGTGGGGGAAGCTCAATAAAATCAAACTTTGCCAAAAAGGTGAAGTACAACTGTTAATTTAAAACATCTGGGGATACCTGGGTGGTTCAGCGGTTTAGCGCCTGCCTTCCCCCCAGGGTGTGATCCTGGGGTCTTGGGATTGAGTCCCACGTCGGGCTCCCTGCATAGAGCCTGCTTCTCCCTCTGCCTGTGTCTCTGCCTCACTCTCTCTCTCTATCTCTCTCTCTCTCAATCTCTCTCTCTCTGAGTCTCATGAATAAATAAATGAAATCTTAAAAAAAAAATCTTTGGTGATGTTGTCATCGCTTTACACTGTGTGTTATTGTAACCAAAGACCAAACAGACATCATACCAAAAAACTGACAATCAGAAAATTTGCCTGCAGCAGTTTTTATTCCAAATATAAAAGACATGATTCTGAACAATGCTTTTGAAATGCAACTCCTTTAAACCCAAATCCTAGCTCAGAAAACAAATGCTTTCAACACAGTACAACAAAATTAAAACTTTGGTATTTAGAAAATATTGCAGAGCCTTATCACTTCTTAATTACTCCACCGGCACCTAAAGTCTTCATGAATGAGCAGGCCAAGTATTCCATGTTGGCTGATTAATTCAGGCATCTCCTTTAAAAACAAAGTTTAGACCCAGCAATTGCCCTGCTGGGGATTTACCCCAAAGATTCAAATGCAGTGAAACGCTGGAACACCTGCACCCCAATGTTTCTAGCAGCAATGTCCACAATAGCCAAACTGTGGAAGGAGCCTTGGTGTCCACTGGAAGATGAATGGATAAAGAAGCTGTGGTCTATGTATACAGTGGAATATTACTCAGCCATTAGAAACGACAAATACCCACCATTTGCTCTGACGTGGATGGAACTGGAGAGTATTATGCTGAGTGAAATAAGTCAATCAGAGGAGGACAAACATTATATGGTCTCATTCATTTGAGAAATATAAAAATTAGTGAAAGGGAATAAAGAGAAAGGAGAGAAAATGAGTGAAAATATCAGTGAGGGTGAAAAAACATAAGAGACACCTAACTCTGGGAAATGAACAAGGGGCAATGGAATGGGAGGTGGGTGGGGGTTGGGGTGACTGGGTGATGGGCACTGAGGGGGGCACTTGGAGGGATGAGCACTGGGTGTTATGCTATATGTTGGCAAATTGAACTCCAATAAAAAAAAAAAAAACTATATAGAGAGAGCAAAATTAAAAAAAAAAAAAAAAAAGGGTAGAAAGTAATTTCTGACCCTGAGGGATGGAGGTCTGCCCTATGTTTGATAGCTTTTCAGTTCTTAAGAAGTCTAACCTTATGTTACTTTCTGTATTTGAGTCCTGGGAAGCTTCTCCAGGTTTTTGAAATAAACATCTTTTTCTCTTTAACAAAAATAAAGTTAAAAAAAGAGCTACCCTAAAAAAATTTTTAAAAAATAAAAACAAAGT
The DNA here is from genome assembly GCF_048164855.1 of Canis lupus baileyi. Classification (NCBI taxonomy): domain Eukaryota; kingdom Metazoa; phylum Chordata; class Mammalia; order Carnivora; family Canidae; genus Canis; species Canis lupus. The sequence goes on along the minus strand of NC_132854.1, from coordinate 6,466,400 downwards.
TTATAGGGGTGACTGGATGGCTCAGGCAGGTAAGCTTCTGACTCAGTTTTGGCTCAGGTCATGATCTCAGGGTCTTGTGATGGGACTGCGTGCTCAGTGAAGAGTGGGGCTGAGATTCTCTCTCTTTCTCTGCCCCTCTTGCTCATATGCTCTCTGTCTCCCCTTCTCTTTAATTAATTACTTAATTAATTAATTAAAACAAAGTGTATAAAGTCCTCATTGTCCAGAATTTCCAAACCAAGGACCCCGTTTTGTCTGAATTTTGCAAAAAAATTCATTTGAAAATAGTATTAGTAGATTTAATTATTTAAAATTCTAATTATTTAATTATATAATATATTTAATTAATATATTTAATTCCTGGAATAATTGGATACAGACCTCACAACTCCTTTGCAATCAAGAAGTTGATTTTGTAGCCATTCTCGTCCAATACACAGACCTCACAAACTCAGCTCATCTTGTAGAGTGAGTGCTTTAACCACACTTTGATGCCCGTGAGATGCACGTGGGGATCTTTTCACATATTGGTTCTGACACAGTAGGTCCGGGTGGGGCCAGAGCCTGCATTTCTAACAAGCTCTAGTGAAGCCAATGCTGCTAGTTCCAGGATCACTATTTGAGCAGCAAGATCCTGGAATACTCACGGTCTTTCCCTCCAGACTCACTTTTCATACTGCACTCCATCTTTCAGACAGCAGGACTCGTCCCCATCAGCATCACTCCCTGCTTTTCTTATTCTGCTACCACACACATCATCCTCCCCTACCTGTGCATTACAGAAAACCCTATTTGTTGCAAATTCCTGTGTGTTCAACCTCAGAAACATTTGGATTTGTGCCCTCCTCATCACATATATTGCCTCTTTCTCTCTCTTTTTTAAAGATTTATTTATTTGAGAAAAACAGAGAGAGGGAGGGAGGGAGGGAGGGAGGGAGGGAGGGAGGGAGAGAAAGAGATTGAAAACACCCATGCTGGATGGAGGGAGAGAGGAAGGGAGAGAGGGAGAGAAGATTCCCTACTCAGTCAGTGTGGAGCCTGACATGGGGCTCAATCTCATGACCCTGAGATCATGACCTGAGCTGAAATCAACTTTGGACACTCAACCGACTAAGCCACCCAGGTGCCCTTACATTGCCACTCTCTTATAGGTGACATCATAGTACCCAAACTATTCTACTATATGTCTTTTTTTTCTCACCACTTTCTTCCTCTTCAATGCTCCCCACCGACCACAACCAAGTGACTTCCTGGAGCCCACATTCCCAGTACAGTATCACGTTACTCCAATACCTTTCTCTCAATCTAGATCTTTCTCTCTGTTTCACAAGTGACAAACTCTTACCTTTCCTTCAGGGTCACCCCACAGTTGCTGCATCTTTCAAAGCTGTTCATCTTCCATTAGTGACAGAAAGAGTATTGTCTCCCTAGGCTCTTATAACATTTATTAGTAGCTCTTTCATGGAACTGGTAACATCTTATAATAATGACTTATTGCATATTTGTCAACCTTCTAGAATTTAAAATGTTGAAATACTGGGACTGTGTCTTTCTTATTTTATTCTCAAAATTTAGCATGCTGTTTGCCATTGAGTAGGCTCACAATAAATATTGGTTGAATGGGAGACTTTTAAAAAATTTAAATGACCTAGTTGATTTAAAAGAAAATTGCTCTCCAATTGTAAAATATTTAAAAAGAATATTGAGTATAATTCATCTACATCCATGGTTCAAACAGCTGATTCTGTAATTTGAGGATAAATAGCTAGTATTTATTAAACACAAACAATTTGAGACAAGGATAGTTGGAAATATGAAATTTTAATTTCCCAAAAGTACAGCCTTGAATATTTCATTTCAGACTTCAGATTTCCAAAATCAAATTAATTTGAGTCCTTATTATTAGTGATTTCTATAAAACAAGTTTACTTGACGTAAGGGATGACTCTATAAAAGGCTGATACATGTATCCATACTACACAATGAATTACTTTCATTACATACTTTTTATTATGTGCCTACCTTTTTTCAAACACCAGGCTGGTGCTAGAAAGAACAAGACTGGTTATCTGCCCCTGACATCCTCATGGTATTGTGGGTGAGGCTTGATGGAACCCCAGTCTACTCAATCCTATAACAAGGTTACAGAAACGATTGACTCATGGCTTGTCTCAGGGGTGTCTGTTGAGCAAGAAGAGGGCTGTAAACGTTTCTGGAAGGTGGCACTAATGAAAATAGGAAACCATTAGCCACAAAAACATACCAAACTATGTCCATAGCATGAGCAATTTCATTACAATAGTGGTTTACACTCTACGCAGTATTCTCATGTATTCACTTGCTCATTTGATTCTCCAGTAATTCTGGAAAAGAGGTGGAAAAATGTTATTTCACAATTGATCAGAGACATGGATAATTAAAAGGTCATGTCCAAGGTCATACAGGTAAAAGCAGAACCAAGAACCAACCTCATTTGTTCATCGGTCGGCATACTTGGCGTCTACCATGGCCCCCTGGTCTATTCCATGTGATGACTGAGACTTTTCAAGGTGAATCTAGGAGTACCATCACTGAAGCACTCACCAGCAATCTGAATGTATCAAAGCATTGCAGTTTGCCTTGGGGGAAGCTGTGTCGTCTTAGAACCATGTTGTCTAGCTATCGTGAAACTCTATTTGTTTCATTTTGTTTTGGATTTTGCCTTCCCATTTGGTTATATCTCAGTCAATGAGAGGAAATAAAGGGTCTGTGATAAGGACTTACATGGAAATGTTATGTAAGTTAGGTAGAGAAGGAAGAGAATGGAATAGGAACAGGGACATGGACCAAAGTGGAAATGGAAAAATTGTCAAAATCTTCAGTAAGTGGCATTAATGACAAATGCTCTGTGTTGGCATTTGTCCTAAACAAACAAACAAACAAACAGGTTCAGTCATCTCAATACAGATCCATAGTCTGAAATTCCTTTTTAGGCAAAAGATCTCTGAAATAATGAAGTTAATAAAACAAAACGGTGTCAGGCACCATCTCAACATATGACGAGCACAGTTGGTGCAGGTAGCAATTCAGAATGAAATCAATGGGTTAAAATTTTGAAAGACATCCGGAATCTGAACCATACATTTCTTTCAAAGTATTCTTCATCTTTCAAATTATTCTTCATCTGTATTTGGATTTGTTTTCAAATTACTGCCTCAAAACAGCTCTCTGGAAGCACAGGAAAAATATGTGAAATGCTAAAGTCCACAGCTATTATTCTGGCCTGTTTGATCACTTGACCATCTAAATACTATATTTTGATTGTAAAAGTAGCCTCGAGAGATGTCAGACTGAAGGCAGGTAATTTTCTTTAAAGGAAACAAGTAGCACAAACAGAACATTGATGGGGCAGAAACTTGTGCCGTCAGAGTCCATATGCTTGTATTTTTAGAACAGGATACAGTGAAACAGAAGGAAAGGGATCTAGATAAATAAATGAGACACCGTTTGTGACAAGCAAAAGCTTTTTTTTTACCTATTGAACAAACACGAAGACTCCACTAGTCTTTGGCAGGAACTTCACAGGACAAAGCCAAGACAGAGTCATGCTATTTATGTAGTGATCCAATCCTTTTCCTGAATGTCTTTCTACATAAAAGGCAGACCATTAACAATAGAATATTAAGCAATTTAAGCATAATCGCTTGCCCATGTGGAGAAGCTGCTGCTGAAATGTATCTCAACAATTATTGATGGGTCTCTTCAGCTCTTTATCTGACAGAGGGAAGCAGAGCTGAGACCGCAAAGACATTTTTTTTCCATCTCCAATGATCCATGATAGATATAAACAAGATGATGATGCTCTGAACCTATTTAATTGACCGGACTGTAATAAACTGCAGCTGGATCTTTTCCCTTTATGGTGTTCTAAAGTCACTCACACTTCAGACGTTAGGAAGTCATCGTGTTGAAAAAGGCTTATCTCTGAGTCCGAGAGTGGTAGACAGCTGGAGCTGCGAGGGGCTTCTTACATTCTTTTCCTTTCCCAGAAAGCCAGGTTTGGGCTTGGCTGTCGGCCCATAAAAACCTTCCAAACAGCTATCCAAGAACAAAATGGGATTTCAAAGTCTACATAACAGAAGATGTAAAAGCTTCCTTTATTTATTTTTTAAATGTGTAAGTAGCAACTGCGTATAAACGTTTCATGGATATGGTTTGAAATGAATGATAAAAGGAACCCCCCCCCCAAAAAAAATCCCATTGTTGGCAACTAATAAGGTGTTTGTGAATAAACAGTAAACTAGATCACTGATACCTGTTTTTTTTTTTTCTCAGCAAAAAAACACGACCCACATCTCGTTATTGCTTATAATTTTCTTGCCTTTGAAAATACGAACATAAATATGTCTACATAGCAAAGCATGTCTTAGGGTTGTGTCTACCCGAGGCAATGACGCTGAGCTGGGAACCATGAGATTCAGTTCAGTTTAGCCAGAAGCTCACTGCCTGTCTGCACAGATGCCAAACAGCACAAATTGGGACTTGCACGGAGACATTCATCACGAACAGGAACATGCCCGAGCACAGCTTTATCTAATCTGGCACAGTCAGCAGCTCCCAGGAAACAGCAGTAACACAGGCAGGCGGATCCACCAGCAAGGGCTTCCCTCTGAGCCAGCTCGTCAGCTGTTCACCAGGGGAAGACGCGGGGCTCAAGGTGTGCACGAGTCTTGAAACCACTCAAACAGTGGCTGGTTATCGGGGACGACAGTGTCCAAATAGAGTGCCATGGTTTAAATACCAAGGATCTTAGGCACACTCAAACACACACACAGTTACCCGGTTAGCAACATCATCTCCAAATAATGATGGACTGCAATGGCATTTTGTCCGCTACATTCCAGCTGCTGAGTGAAGCATTTTAATTTACGGCCATGTGCTCTCAGGGTATCATCAAAACTATGGAGCTATGAGACCCCAGGTAGTAGCCACTGGCCACCAGTAGCCAGCAGCATTACAAATGAGGCCAGTCCAAATTCAGATGTACCACACTTGTAAAATATGTGTGGGATTTAGAGGAGGTGAATTTAGAATATCTAGGGATCCCTGGGTGGCTCAGCAGTTGAGAGCCTGTCTTTGGCTCAGGGCATGATACTGGAGTCCCCGGATTGAGTCCCACATCGGGCTCCCTGCATGGAGCCTGCTTCTCCTTCTGCCTGTGTCTCTGCCTCTCTCTCTCTCTCTGTGTCTCTCATGAATAAATAAATAAAATATTTTTTAAAAAAATGTCTAATTAATAGTTGTATATTGATTGCATATGAAAATTCTATTTTGGATGCACTGGGTCATGCAAAATATATTATTGGAAATAACTTCACCAGTGTATGTCTTTTAAATGTGGCTACTAGAAAAAAATAAATCACATATGTGGCTTGTATCCGTGGTTCAGCCAGCTTATGATTCTATTGGACAGTTTTACTATAGAATGACCAATTTTCAAGCCTAAAAATGCCAATTGTATTCATTTTCCCAGCCATGTTGGATATAATTTAATTTTTCAGCTGCATCATTAATTATGTCAGTATTTTGCACAATCTCAAAATAAATTCTTAGGCTGCTGAACTATGGATTAATCGGTTTGTTTATTAGATGAGGTATATAACTTTTGCATGCAATTAACATTCTCTGAGGAAAATGTATGAAGGTCCATGGACATATATAATTAAACAAATCCATGTATTCATTAAAACAAACAAACAAACACACAAACAAACATGTACTGCACGCTCACTTTGCAGGAGGTAGTGTGCTCTCTTCTGGAGAGGGATAAAGGCATAAAATAAATACCCTGCCTCCAAAGAATTCTCTATCTTGGGGAAGGGACAATCTTTCACACAGGTAAAATGACAAGAAAATTGAAGTGAAGGCAGAGATGAGGACACAATGTGTATAGAGACACCTCGCTGTTCTGTGAAATTGTCCTCCTGGACACCCAGCACTTGCACATATGTGCCTTCCATATTCCCAGTGTACAGATGAGAAGGTGGATGATGGAGGGCTGAAGTTATTTGTGCATAGATAGTGGGGAGCCAGGATGAAAACCACACTGAGCTGACCCTGAATCCCATCACTGGGCCTCTCCACCACAGAAAGGCTGGTGACAAGAGACATGCAGAGGGACACTTTGCACAGAGGAAGTGCCATTTCTAAGAAACTCAACTAAAAAGTTCCAGGTGTCTAGGAGAGGGGAACAATTCTGTCTGCTAATCCTAAAGTCTCCTGAAATAAAGTGAAGGTCCAAAAATCTATTGCATTCTTTGTAATGCCACAATTTTCAAACTTTTAAGATTCTCTGTCATGCTGGGGTATACACGCCCTAACGTTTAGCTCTGCCAAAACCCCACGAGGCAGCTCTATTACCCCTGCACTCATGCTTATGAGCTGTCACTCACCAGGGATGAAGTCCTGGAGGCCAATATAAGTCTCTCCTCCCAGTGCTCAAGCAGCAAAAGTCCTCAACCTGGGATCCTCTAATACAAGATCAACAAACTTTTTCTGCAAAGGGCCAGATAGTAAATATTTTCAGCTTTGGGGGATATTCGGTTTATGCCACATGTACCCAGTTCTCTTGCTGTAACATGAAAGCAGCCATAGAAATACAGAAACGAATGAGCATGGTTGTACGTATTTCGATATATTTTATTAATGGACAAGATTTCAATTTTGTTTGATTTTCCTATATCACAAAATATTACTCTTCTTTTGAGTTTTTTTTTTTTTTTTTTTTTTTCCCCAAGGATGTAGGAACCCTTTTCATCATGGCTTTTCTGTGACAGTTGTCTTCTGCAGGGAAACTTCACCTCCCTCTCCTTGTTTTTTTGTGAGGTCATTTTTGAGAATTTTCATCTTTCCTCTTAAATGCAGAAGCATTCAAGGATAACCTATGAGCACATACTAGTAGGTTAATACTCCTCTTAAATGTGGCAGCAAGAAGTTATTAAAATCCCAAAATGATCTTCCAGGGCTAGCCACAGTGGAATATGGTGTTTCATTAACAGTCCAAAGTTGTGTTTGCACTCTTCACTGAACCATGTTTAGAAATGCTCAATGAAGAGTTCTAAACTTACAAAACTGTTATTTTCCTTCTTCTCTTCATGCTAGTTAGTATTCCTTAGCTCCTGGGAGGAGGAAAAGCATGTCCATGTATCCCATTTCCATATGCACACTGCCTGCCAGGCTCCCAGCATGTCTTACACTTCCCTCATAAATACAAGTAAAATTCTTCTAAAAGCCATTTTATTTAATGCTTGCAACAAACCCGGGAGGTAGCTCTTACTACTTCCTATTTAGAGATGAGGACTCTGAGGCTGGTAAGGCCCTGGGCAACCCCTCTCCTTGTGCTGTCTCTGTGCTCCTTTCCCTACCTCTGTACCACAGCCAACAAATCCAGTACTCAGCTCCAAACTCTCCCCAGGACCAGCAGGCTGCTCTAACTCCTGCCTTTGTGGGACTAACTTACAAGCCAGGAAGAGGCATGACAACAACCAGTTGCATTGTGAAGCAGAATGTGCCCTCAAAGAGAGTAAAGAGGGTCTGCAGTGGGGGCAGGGAGGGCAAGAAAAAATGAGCAGTGAGAAGGGGGGAACATAAAGGAGGCAGGAGATTGAGAACTTGTTTTGTCTTCTTGACTTTTCATGCTTACTACTCCTCCAGGCCCTAATCAAGTGTTTTGGTATTTTTATAGGAAGGAACTTCAACAGTCAATGGGTTTGTTTCAAGGTTATTAAAGCCTGAAGGTTTAAACCAGAAAATAATACACTTCAGAGCATGTCAGCCTACATTTAGGACAAAAGTGTTGCTTCCCAGTACTGAGTCTGGAATGTCAGAGATTCATGGTTCTGGACATTGGCATTTTAAAAATCACTTTAATTTTATTAAATTTTATTTTATTTAGATGGAAGAAATATTTCTAATACAGACAAAGGAGTTTACATTGTAAATCCAGGAAGCTTTGATGGTTAATAACAGTTGATTGCTCTGGTATATTATCATTTGTGAAAAAGTTAACCGTGATAATGTTACCGTGTCTTGCCAACCTGTCATTAGTCAGGGGGTTAGGAGAAATACTTTTAGCCCAATTATCATTCCAGCTGCTTGTCAATGTCAGTTGTATTAGCACAGCTGAGACTTAGCATTAAACCTGAGCTACAATCAAATGATTATTTTGTCTTTTTTATATCAGGTAATTGTTCCCCCTACATAGAGTGATATGTGAATTCTGTTCTTTGATTAGAAAAAATATAAAGTCCTAATTAACATTAATATATATAAAGGAAGCATTGTTTCTCACTTTGAAATTAATCAGATACGTCAATATTTATAAGAATTGTTTGTATTAACAGAGAAAATAAGGAAGCATTCAAGGATAATCCAAAATGACTTATCCAAATGAACAATCTGAAAGAGAATTTATATCTTATTGTCTGACTGCAAAATTACAAAAGCTCAAAACTGGCATTTCCATGCATTGAAGGAAACTTGCAAAGATTAAAATTACCAGACCTACTTGGTTTCAATTCTATCATGGCAATTTTGATTTCTATTAATATTACCATTGTAATAGTGACGCAGCATCTTCCTTCTTACATTTGACATGGATATTTGAAAGTATGAGAATCCATTTCAAAAATTTTGAAGCCATACTGTGAAGTGTTGACTCAGACTTGTAGTACCAACAGACTGGCCAACCCATGGCTAAAATGTTCAAATCTCTGAAAGAAGCCAGGGCCACAAGATATGTAGACCAAAGCAGATTTCCAAGTACAGAATTTAAGCTTGGACACCTTCATTCCCAGTATGCCTCCTGCCAAATTGTAGCCTCCTATGTCCCCAGTGTGGGAGTATATGTTCCCCAGAGTGCAGAGAGGCATTGGAGTGAGGAAACAAAATGCCAGAACATCTATTCATGTTTTTAATCTATAAAAGAAAAAATAAGCTTTTATCTAGAGTATGGATTGACTCATTATTCTTGCTCTATCCATGTTTGCTAGTCACAGTTTCAGTGATCATAAGATCTAGTATTAATAAATCAACTCTCAGAAATTAGACAACGCCTTAATAATTCCTTCCCCTTAATTAAAACAACAGCAACAACAACAACAAAAACCCTGCAATAAGAAATAGTGAAGCAGATAGCAAAGTTGACACTTGCTTATTTTGGATAGAAGTCGCGTGCTTCATATGCTCCTTAGAAAGACTGGTAACTTTTTAGTAATGTTTGCCTTTTAAAAACTTGCCAAGGGGATATAGACTTTTGAAAAGTTTATGATATTTGTTTGATATATGCTTGGAAATGCAACCAACTACGTGATTCTTTTGCTGGAAACGAAGTGTCACATAAAATTTCAATTTCTGTGCACTTAAAAGCATTGCATATAAGGGTGCCTGGGTGGTTCAATGGGTTGAGTGTCTGGCTCAGATCATGATCTAAGGGTTCTGGAATCGAACCCTATGGGGCTCAGTGCTCAGCGGGGAGTCTACTTGAGATTCTCTCTCTCCCTCTCCCCTTCCCCCACTTGCATTCACACACACACACACACACACACTCTCTAAGATAAACAAATCTTTAAAAAAAAAGTCGAATATAGAATTTTTTACTAGCCTATTAAAATAAATCTTCCAAATGATGAGTTTCACTGAAATCTGAATTTGTTGAAAATAAAAAAGTACAAATTGCAGTATCTTCCAATGAGTTTGAAGAATAACTGATTAATATCAGCAAAGATAGCAATTGGCCCTCCTCATATCAGCAAAACCTTGATGTTAGATGAAGCAGTTCTCACTCTTTCCTTATTGCTCTGCCTCTCTGTGTGATGTCTGCCCACATCATCTCTGGTGCCAGATGAGAGAAATGTCAGGTGAGTGGAAGGATTTACATACTGATCTGTCCAACTCATATTCTTGACCAAATCATTCCTGCTTTATAAAAAAATCTCCTTGTAGTGAGGCAAATGACCTGTCATTTAAATTTGAAAGGCATGTTTATAATACAAGGCAAATAAGTGCATGTACTGTATTATTAGGGTTAACATTAAGATGAACATCCACTTGCAATACTGAGTATTAAAGAAGTGAATACAGGGACATTTCACTAAGGAAGTAGCTTCCAAGAGACCAAAAAGCAAGTGTTATTAGGACTGGTGCCAACACTGCATCCTGAGCAAGGTAGTAGAGTTTTGACATTGTCTATCACCCTACGTATCTGATCTAAATGTATATCTAAAATCCTAAGGACACTTTATATTCATGTATACAATAGAGTAATGAGTGCTTGGAAATGAGGTTAAAGCAAAAGAAAACTGAAGAGAAAATACAACTTAAATTCAGGATTGCCTCATAGGAAACAAACTGAGGGTTGCTGGAGGGAAGGGGTCAGGTGAATGGGGTAATTGGGTGATGGCCATTAGAGAAGGCCCATGATGTAATGAGCACTGGGTGTTATATAAGACTGATGATTCACTGAATTGTACCTCTGAAACTAATAACACATTGTATCATTATTGAATTTTTTTAAAAGATTTTATTTATTTATTTATTCATGAGACACACACACACACACACACACACACAGAGAGAGAGAGGCAGAAACACAGGCAGGGAGAAGCAGGCTCCATGCAGGGAGCCTGACGTGGGACTCGATCCCAGGACTCCAGGATCACACCCTGGGATAAAGGCAGCGTTAAACCGCTGAGCCACCTGGGCTGCCCTATTTATTGAATTTAAATAAAAAATAAAACAGGGAAAATCTTTTAAAAATAAAATAAAGATAGTAACCATTTTTCCTAAAAAAAAAAAAAAAAAAAAAATTCAAGATTGCCATCATATGGAAATATGCTGAACTTCTAAGGTTACTGTCATCACAGTGCTTTTAGCATGGTATCAGCAGCCAACATAGATGGTATAAGCTTTACTCATAACAGGTCAGTAAATAAAACCTTATATGCCACTGTCAAACATGTATTGCTTATATTAATATTCATTCATTAATTCCAAAATATTGGCAAAATGAATTTCAATTATTTTGCAATCCAATGTGCTTGTGAAATATGAATGCTGATAATATACAGCAAATGCAGAGGACTCTGTACATCTTTCTGAAGCTCTAATTGATTAAAATGCACAAAACCAATGTATAAAACACATTCCCATTTTGAAGACAGTTACATTATCTACACTCATAAATGAAGACTAAAGCCACATACATTCAGTAGTTTACAAAGAAGACAATTATTTCATCCTAGGACACAAAACATCTTTCATGAGATTTCCCTTTCAAATGTAATCATTTTTAAAAAGTATGACTCTCATTTCCAAAGGATATATGGTTTGGGGTGTTTCTAAAATGTATACTCATGGATAATTGACCTTTAAGTGAGTGCCTTAGTGCTTTAAATCAAAGCCCTTTGATGACACAATCTTCATTTGAGATGTTGACCTCTCTACTTTGGCTGAGAACTGCAAGAGGGAAGGATCTGATGTACACAATTATTTTTCCCCAAACCATACCCCAGCAGTCCCCTTTGCCCGTGTTTACACAGCAAATGATCCACAGTTGAAGACATTGTCCATCTGGCAGCACCAGCACCTTCTGCCCGGTCCCATCTTGTCCATCCTTGCATCTCTAGCCCTGAGCAAGTGCCTGACATTTTGGAGATGTCACAGAATAAATGTTTGTGAAATAAATGAATGTATTAATGAAAAACTGTAAAAACCATAACTTGTTCTAGGTAGGTCCATCAGTATCAGACTTGAAGAGTATCCTTTATTGAGAATGGGGATGGTGTGAGGGGTTTTTGTTCCAATGCGGTGTTGAATATGAGCTGGGCAGTAAGGCAGCTGGAATACACCTGTGAACCTATGATCAGCCTACAAAATAGTTTCTTCTTTATTAGCAGAAAGACAAAAAAAAATGAATTTGTTCTTCCTTTCGATACCTCACACACAAGTGTATATACATCTATATATTGTTATGCATCACTATTGTGTGTGCATGGGCACTTGTGGGAAGACACATGGATGTGCTACTTTCAAGAATGTTAATTTACTTGAAATTTAATATGTACTTCTAAAATTATTAAGGAATCCAAAATTTCAAACTATGCATAATTATGGGGCTGGTGGCTGGAAACAGCAGATAGGGCAGGGCATAAGGAAACCATAAGCTCCAGTTCCTAATGACTCCCAAGGACATCTTTAAGACAAGAATTTGGACATATGGGATTGTCAACAAACAATGTTCATCTTTAAACCTCACAATACTTCCAGGTTCTCCAGCTACTTGATGGAACTTGTAAAAGTCTATCTCTGTTTCCCAGGTTCCTTTGACAAAACAAGATACATTTCAATATATGTAAATTCCAATGTATTATGTTACTTTTCTTCCTTTATTTTATTCTCCCTCCAGGCTTTATTATCTCAAGTTATTTTTAAAATAGGCATAGGCATAGAAAGGAGGGAATAAGGTCTACAAAAATCTCATCACACAGGATGTTATTCTCCCCAGTAGAGAGGGGGAAAGATAGGATTTTCAAAACTTCTAACTTCCGTACCTGACATTACTACCTGAGAGCCAGCTCTCCTAACAGCCAGAAAGAAAAAGACTCCTGAGACAGTCTTCTCCTTTTTACCTGTTTTGCTGCAGGAGAGGAGGGAATAAAGGGCTCAGTGATAGTGAATGATGGTGGACAGAGAAAAGACAGACCTTGAACCTGATAATACACAAAATATTTCCTTTGGGAATGAATTGTAAGATCTCTTACTGCAATAAGGAAGAAAAATAAGGCATGGGAAATAGGGAAACAGGTTTTCAGTATAGATCGGGAGGCTTTACATGGCTGGGGAAAAGCATAACTATTATTTCATCTGGAAGTCATAGACCAATGTTGTTAGCTACAGACTCAAAAATACCTAGTTTCTTACTCACTGAGGCATAATGGGGTTTACTAAAGAGCATCAGATGCCTCAAGACATCCCTGGAGGGGGGCGGGAAGTTGCACTTGGATGTCATCACAGAAATTGAGCCTGCACTGATGCTCAGAGGTGCCCTGGGGTGTGTTCTTGCAGAAAGGTCACCGTGCTGCTGGGAACGGTGCTGCAGAGAAAGCAGACACTCCAGTACAAGCTGGAATACACACACCCCATGCCCATGCACGTCTGCTGCTTCCTAACCTTCATGTCTACACTCAAACTCATTAGAAGCATCTATGCATAGAAACATAGCCAGATACCTGCTTTAACTCTCTCTCACTGATGGTACATGGAGGCAAGCTAGAGGGTGTTGAGTGTACTTTGGATAAGCCAAGCACATGATATTTTTCCCTGTTCTAGGATCTTGATAAACCCCAATGAATAAGATGGAATACTGTTACTACCCATTTGATTAAGATCATCTTCAGGCATCAGAGTGTGGTGAATACGAACTACCCACAAGGAGACTTGGCTCCCAGCCTTGTTCTATCCTGAACTCTATGTGTTACTTAAGATAGGTAATTTGGGCAGCCCGGGTGGCTCAGTGATTTAGCATTGCCTTCAGCCCAGGGCCTGATCCTGGAGACCCGGGATTGAGTCCCACGTCAGGCTGCATGGAGCCTGCTTCTCCCTCTGCCCGTGTCTCTGCCAATCTCTCTCTCCCTGTCTGTGTCTCTCATAAGTAAATAAATAATCTTAAAAAAAAAAAAAAAAAAAGATAGGTCACTTACTTCGTTGTACTTTAATTTCCTCAGCAAAATTGATGGCTAAAAAATATGCCCAGTTTTGTTGGTCAAGGAAAAAGCGAGAAACAGAATTCGCTCAAGATAGCTCCAATGAAGATGTTGATAAGGGAACCACTTACAAAGGTGTGGCTTAAAGAGATTAAAAGCTGGTGAGACACCTGAGGCTATTTAAGCAGAAGGTTGTTACCAACCTTAGGGCTGAAAGGAAAAGCAAGGAGAATAGCGAGTGGAGATGGGATGGCATGTGGAGCCCTGGTTGGTGAGGGGGGATCAACCACCCCCAGAGGGTGGCTCTGGAGCCCAATCTCTCCCAATGTGCCTTGAACCTACTCCTACTGCTTCCTGAAGACCAAGTGGAAAGCCAGCAGCAAGACAACCTGGAGGAAAGAGAGCAGGCAGGGGAAAAACTGTAGATAAGGGAGTCGGGAGAAGACACGTGGAAAGTAACCAACACACCTACATGTTTCACAGAATTATGACGAAGACTCCAGAAGATCACATATACACACATATTTTAGAAAGCACGTGACATGTTGTTTTTAAAGTAGGGCAATATTTGTATTACGGGGAACTTCTCTTTTGGATATGTTGTTCTTTATTCTGCTCTTACCAAGGAATTTTTGATTCTTCTCATTAGTTCACAAGACATGAGGAGCCATTGGAATGAGTTCAAAGAAAGTAAATGGAGGAATAAGTTTGAGGAGGGTAAGTCGTCATGGAAGTAGGGGCCAGGGACAGTGTCTTGAGGGGAAAAGTTGTAAAACAAAGACTGTTGAGGCCAAATGGATAGGAGATGAAGGGATGTGGAATTCAGCCATGTGTCAGAAAAGATCATTGCAATAAATCCTCCTGCTTCTCACTTTAAAGTAAATATTATTCTCTGGCTTTAATGTAAATAATAGAGCAGTAATGGGATCGTAATGACAAGCACTACAATCAGTTCATCAACTTACACTCTTCCTCTGCTTCATACCAGGGACCTATTTCTTAATCGTGAAAAAAAAAAATATTTTTAAACCCATAGCATTTCTTCCTAGACTGAAAAATGGAGAATCAATCTCCTTCGTTTGGTAAATATAAATGTGACCAAATTAAAAATGAGTTACAGAAACATCTCCCTGACACTACAGATATCTGGAACAAACTCTTTCGGAGACAAAAGCTGGGCAGATGTGAGTGGTGGCAGAAATTGTAAAGGCTGGAATTCTGGCTTCGAGGAGGCACGGTGTCCCCTGACTGATTTTTCCTCTTCTCCATAATTGTATTCTTCTGCCGAAGGTGAGTTAAAAACAAAAATGAAACTTCCAAAACTCTATGAAAAGAAAACCCTGAAATCCAGGCGTGTTTGCTCATTCTTGGGTCACATGTCATCTGGGCATCTGCAGTTGGAAATGTTAGACTAGGAATCAGACAGGAATGAGACGCTCCATCATGATTTGGTACCTTCTATTGGCAGCAGGGTCTGAAACTTAAATAGAATCCTTTGTTATTGTGGTGCTTCCATGAGAAATGAAAGCGTGAAACTAAGCTTTAAAAATCCTCTCTAAATCTGCCTTTTCAAGACTGTTACTTTGGGAGGTGAGATAACTCAGGGCATTGTCACAGGGGCCCTTTGGCAGTGCACAATGAGCCCACAAATCTCGGCAGATAATGACCAAAACACTGAAAGTGATTTCATGATGTCAAGAAGGCACCAACTGGATATTAACCGCCTCGCTAAACCTCAATACCACCAGGTATATTTACTAAGGAAAAGTGAGCAAGAGCCACACAAGGGAGATCCAGGCCAGCAGAGAACAAACCTAAGGTTAGAAGCCAGGTTTCTCCAAAAGTTACAAAATGGGGTACCCGTGGGTGGTAGTATTATTGTTTATTTGGGGAGATCTGTATTCGCTTAAAAAAAAATGAAAATCTCATGGCTACCAAGATACAGGTTGTACATTCTTCACTCCCTGCTGATTTGAAACTCTGCTTCTAGCCTCACATTCTGTCCTGTAGATTTGAAGTCAATTCCCCACCATGCTGCAACTCTGTTTCAGGTCAGCCTTATGAATGGACACCATTTACACCATTCATCTAGCTCCTTGCCTTTCTTGAGCAGAATGAAATATGAAGACTCATTGTATTACACTCTGAAGGTAAAAGCTGTGGCTAGATTGACGAAATAATTATGTAAATAATGGCAGATGTCTAAGGAAGACTAATGGCTGAAAAAGCTGAATAACATTAAAAAGTTAATATATTTAATGTTAACCTTTGTAGCTTTCAGTAATAATTCAAATCGAGGAAAATTGTTGTAGAAAGCATGGTAATATTAAAGCAAAGAGAAGAACGTCATGGTAATAAATGAATCCCTCAGTTTTCCGGGAAACTAGCAGGATATTATTTTACTTTAACACTAAAAGCCAAACACAAGGTTTTATTAATACTGAGTGCTAGTCTTTGGACTTACCTGGAAAGTGGAGACTTTTAATTTCTAATTATTTATTTTGATCAGCAACCTAAAACACCTCAGCATAAAGGCTTAAAAACAAAAATTGCTATGATATAAAAAAGAAATAAGAATTTAGAGATTGAAACACGAAAGACTTAATTGGATTTTTAAAGAACATATAATGGGAGCTTTATTAAACCTATCTAGTGATGAATATTATATAATTACACATAAATTATACCCCTCCCCAAAATATTCAGGACCAATAATAACACAAAGGCAGATGAGACTAAATAGGTGGTGAGATAACGGTTTTTGTGTTCATCTCAGACGGACAAAAGATGGTTTGGAGGAAGGCAAGAAGCAAAGAACTTCACTAAGGAAAATAATGGTCTCCAGAAAAACTCTGGGTTATTGGAACAATTAGACTAATATTGACATGGAAAAAGGGTTTGATTTCTCATTTGTTTCCTTCAGGTAAGACTGGAGATCATCTCACAGGGAAGAGAGAAAAAAGAAAAAAAGAAAAAAGAAAGAGAAAGGTGATTAGGAGGAGGTTGTTTTTATCCAGAAAGATCTAGAATATCAAAGATAAATATTTGAGAGTCTAAGAATGGGCCCCTAACTCTTCTGCTGCTGCTTCTCCTCTTTGCATTTGTATTCTCTGCCAAGGAAAGCTGACTTAAAAAGCATTGCTCACATTCTGAAAAGGAAATGTGTAGAGCTGCATTCTTGTCTCATCAGTAAGACAATAAAGACCAGTCACTGGACCAGCCTGTGTATAGCTAGAGTTCTCTTAAGCCCCTTAATGAGATTTTTTGGAATATCCATAAGTTGCCTATCAGTTGATTAAAATCAAGTTGCTGCCTGTGACCCAAATAGCCTAAAAATTTATCTCTTGTTTTCCATTTTAAATAATAAAGTATTTGTGGGATTAGGGAAATAGATCTGTTTTAGGCTTTGTATATTAGAGTAAAAACCAATGTACATTCATTTCTGTAACAACAAAATGAATGGAATTGAATGGATTCCATAGGCTTCTGGATTCTGAGAGACACATTTTCTCTCTGGGCTCTTAAGACCAGCAGAAAATAAGCAAGTCATGGAAAAAGTAGGCATTTGAGAACACACTTGACTTGCTTACGGCTGAGGATTCTGGACAAGTAAAATATTAATGCCACACCTTTGTAATGATGCTGGAAAGCTAGAAAAATATGACTTACTATGACAATCTCTCCAGCAAGTAGCCATATTGTAATAGAGGCTCTATGAGGAGCATATCCAGTTATTATTCCCCAAACACATTACATTGCTTGGTTCTAGTCTGCTAGTTTGAATGCATATTGCTCCCTGGAAAGAACTTACAATTCCCTTTACAATGCATTTACAGTTGATTAAAGAATGGATTTGCAATTCAGAGTCTATAATTAGAGCAAAGGGTCTCTATAATTTTAGTTACCCTCATCCACTAATGATGATGTTATGGAGATTAGCCACTATTATAAGGACCCTTGGCCACTAAAATGATTACTGGAAAACATGTATTGAGGTTTAGTAGCCCATTCTTTTACCACAGGAAGCCTATTATAAACAGTGTTATGCAAGGCTACTAGACAGGAAAAATGAGATTAACAATTAACACCTTGCTCAAAGGATTAGTATATCTCTTATGCCGTGATGACTTGGATTCTAATTAAAATCCTCAGAGGTGTGTGTGTGTGTGTGTGCGTGTGTGTGTGTGTGTGTAGATGTGTGCCCACATGTGTATATGTCCTTTGCCAGGTGCCTGACACTTGCTTGGAGTTTTAGAAAAAATGGATTGGTTCATGACATAAGCTGAAATCAAGCCTTTCTATGAGGAGGGATTTCTCATTGCTCTTTAACCAGAAACCACATAGTGTCTTCCAAGGGAAATCTCAATATTAAAGTATTTAACTCCTATAAATATATTTCATTTTCATATGTGATGCAATTTCACCACAGATTTATGGAGTCCTTCCTATGGGGTTCTGCAGTTGCATAGATTTGCTACATTTTATGTAGTCAGAAAACAGTCCGTAGTGCTTCACAAATCACAGCCCATACATTTCAGAAATAGGGGCTGTAAAACCATTGTAGGGATGTGGGCAAAAATGTAAAATTTTCTGTTTATATTGTTAAAAAATCATTCTATTCTAATTTCTACTTGTGACTTTTAAAGTGCATGCATAATTGGTATAGTAGCACATTGTTATTATATAATTTATAAATAATTTGCATATATTAAATGTGTGCATGGTTTCTTCTAACTGAAAGGAGTTTGCAAACAAACAAAAAAATATTTCCCGTCTTTTTTCCAATCTTTGCCAGCCATGTGAACTTATGAAGAGACTCTAAAGTGTTTCTGCTCTCACCCCTTTTCCTTTTTCAAATTCAAATTGGTAGGAAAACAGGAAAATTTAAATTCGTTTTCTCCTCAAATTCCTAGTTATTCTTGGATTAACTGACTTAGAATTATTCATGATCTGCTGAAGACATTTCATTGCTGGGGTGAAAATGATGATGAGAAAGAAGTGTTATAAATAGTATACATTAGATGATGACTAAGTGCTGTGTTTCAGGGAAGTAGAGAAGATTATAGGTGGAATGAAGCTTTACTGTAGGCTTCATTAAAACTTTGAATAACTTGTATATCATCTCAGTTAATGAGAAAAGGGCGAGGCCACCAGACAGAGGAGGCAAAAAAAAAAAAAAAAAAAAAAAAAAAAACCTTCTTCAAAACTGAGAAAAATCAAACAGACTCAAATCTGAGACCGTGGTTTAGCCATCATGGTACCTCTTTGCTTAGTGCACTGCCTGGGACATGGTCTGTGCTCAGTAAACATCTCTTAAGTAAATAAATGAACACATCTATGACATCATTGTAAACAGTTCAAAGATTAAAACACACATCAGAAAAAGTAATACAAGTCTAGATGATTTTTTTTTTAATTTGACGTTTCATAAGATGCTGAAGAACAGGAACTCATAAATATAGAGTAGAGAAAAGGTAGACTGGGAATGACATGTAGATAAGAGTCACTTTACAATGTGGCCAATCATGAGCAAGGTTTAAGGTCTGATAGAACTGCATAGTATCTTCTCTAGAATACATGTGTGCTTGGAATAGCCACATTTTTCCCCTCTAATTTTGAGGGAAAGTTTTCTATATATTAAATGTAATTCTTTTAATAGTGACAAAGAAATAAGGTACCAGAAATCTGGTCATTTTCCACTTCTGAGAATGACTATAGATGTTCTGCATGACATTTTGTTTAGGAAATTTTGAAGCTATGTGTGTTAATGACATTGCAGCCAAACAAATGACTATTTGATGAAGGGAACGGGAACAAGTGCAATAAAAATGGTCTATTAATGATAAAACAGACTGCGTATTCAAACAAACATATAGACACAGTGATATGTCTAATGATAGTTAGGTGAGAAAGATCATTTTAAACAAGACCTAGGATTGATGGAGGGAGAAGTCCAAAGTTATTGTAGGAAAAAAATAAATGAACTGTAATATGATTGCCTGGGGCTTAAAAAATGAAATGAAGGGAATGAAGATTATAAGCAGAAGAGTATTAATTGCTTCTACAGGAATAATAATTAGATTTTTAATTATAGGCAAAAGAATGTCAATAAAAACAATTAATAGGATAAAAATTGCTTACATAAACAAGTATGTTTACCTTCACGAAACAGTAATATTTAATACAATATTATTTGTTATATCAAAGATGAAATTTTTCTACTCTTTCATTATACACTAACATTTTCATCCTTACATAATGTGTCATTAAAATACACACAGATGCAACATAGCAACATCTCAACTGATAAAAGTGTAGAATGATGAGGTGTTATTTTTTTTCAAGTTAGGAAACTGGACAAGTTCTATCTAGAAAGCATAAGTAAAGAAGAGATGCAATAACTGTCTGGAAAAGTTTTTACAAACACAATGGAGTAAATAAGGCCAACCAATTATTCCTGGCCCTCTCAACAGACAAAACTAGTCACAGGACTGAAAGGACAAAAGAATAGTATCATTTAAATGCATGGTCATATGCCTCTGATATGAACATGTGAATGAGAATTGATTTCTGGATTGCTTTAAAACGATATTGACACTCTGAAAATTTAAAAATAGGGAAAATAACTTTTTAAAGTGTGTTTGATTATTCCAGGTTTCTACAACATTTTAGGATATGCTCCACAAATAAAATCTTTTAAAAAAGGACACACTGCACAGAACAACAGAATTGGCCCATTTCACGAGAGAAAAAATGTAATTCTTTCATTTTATTAAGATTTTATTTACTTATTCATGACAGAGAGAGAGACAGGCAGAGGGAGAAGCAGGCTCTGTCCAGGGAGCCTGATGTGGGACTCGATCCCGGGTCTCCAGGATCACACCCCGGTCTGAAGGCGGCCCTAAACCGCTGGGCCACCAGGGCTGCCCATAATTCTTCCATTTTAAAATGATCTGTAAATCACAAGTTTTATTAAATTTGAAAAATGGGTTTGCCTTTTAAGATAACTTAAAGTTAATAATCAAGATAGGAAATGTAGTAAATAAATAATAGGAAATATTATTTAAATAAACACTTCTAATTTCACCACTAAGAAATCTGTGAATTTTTCTATTTTCTTTTTTGTTCCTTTTCTTTGAAAATTGATTGTACATACAAAGAAACTTTTTTTTTTTCTTTTTCATTTCAAAAAGTGGTTTTTAACCAAAAGTGATTTTGCCCCATGACGGGCTTTAGAAATGTTCAGAGTCTGTGGGATGCTACAGGTGTCTAGTGGGGAGAAGCCAATTATGCTGTTAAGCATCCTACACAATGCAGGACAGACCCCACAAAAAGTAACTATCTAACAAACTTTTTATTATTTTTTAACTAATTTTAAAATATTCTAATAGTTGCATGAGATGACATCACAATTTATCATAAGATACTTAAC
Source organism: Canis lupus baileyi (assembly GCF_048164855.1). NCBI lineage: Eukaryota > Metazoa > Chordata > Mammalia > Carnivora > Canidae > Canis > Canis lupus. The sequence goes on along the minus strand of NC_132854.1, from coordinate 6,445,229 downwards.
CCTTTCACATTTGTTAAAAAAATGGTATTCTAAAATTTTAATTTCCCCAAATACCTGTCAAATATCAAATTTGATTTTTTTGTTTAAGTAGTGAAAACTTGGGCAGCTCGGGTAGCTCAGTGGTTTAGTGCTGCCTTCAGCCCAGGGCCTGATCCTGGAGACCCGGGATCAAGTCCCACGTCAGGCTCCCTGCATGGAGCCTGCTTCTCCCTCTGCCTGTGTCTCTGCTTCTCTCTCTCTCATGAATAAATAAATAAAATCTTAATAATAATAATAATAATTAGTGAGAACTCCATGATTTTTCTTTCACCTTCTCTTAAGTTTAAAGCTTTGCTGAATTCATATTGTTATTTTAATTAAATAACATGAAGCTTGCTTCCCAAGCACTTGAAGAGAATTTCAGAATATTACAATTCCCTCCACTCTTTAATAACTTCTTAAAATATCCATTTATATTAAGGACCTGATGCTCATAATATCCTCTACTGACTAAAAAAAATTAATATATTCTAAAGTTGGTTTGTTTGGTAAATGAAAAACTTGACTCTTCATAAACTCTCAAATTAAGCCACATTACAGTCATCTTATTAAGCCTGGGTTAGGAGCTGCTTTGTTTCTTCTTTTTTTGAAGCAATATAACATTATGAATAAACAGTTCACACTCATGACTCACCAAAACAGAAAACAGAAAAAAGCCAAAACACCAAAAAACTAAAAAAAAAAACAAACAAAACCAGACCGAAGACATGATTAAAGATCTTAAATATTTTCACCAATATACAAAATCACTTATTTTCTCTCATTCCTATCAATTTTCCTAAATGTACATCTTATTAGTAGGTTTATACCACTGTTTCTATATGTCATGAATCGTGAGAACATAAATAACTTAGACAAAAAATGGCTTTTTTTTTTTTTGCATAATTATGTAGATGCCAATGTGATGGGTGCTTTTGTAAGAAATGCAACCTAGATTTCTTTGTGATATTTTGGTATTTTTCTGAGGATGTGCACACTGATCATATTTATCAAGTCCTATGCCTTGAGCTTCAAATTACCTTCTCCCACGGTAGCTAAATCAAATGCTTTGATGGGAAAATGTAAAGGAAAAATAGGACTCATCCCCCTTCCCCAAGTAAATACCATCAGAATGAATCCCAGTTGGAATTCCCTCTATCTGCTGGCTGGTGCTCCTCAGAACTGTCTGGAGCCTGTAAGGAAAAACCAACATAGCTGTGAAGGAGCCCCACATCAGGAAGTGGAGGAGAAAAGGCAACAGGTGAGTATATAAAAGATGTCATTTCTGGTTAAATGTTTCTATCACTGTCCCTGAGTTCAGACAATTGCAGTGAATGAGTTCATTGCCAGCTTCCTTTTCTGACTTTTACCTATCCGAAGATAAGAGTTGTGTTCAGCCTCCCTCATATGCATAATAAGATAAAATGTAGTAAGAAGCATTGTGTACCATATTCTTTATCATGATAATTTTCTGTTGTCTGTGTGTGTGAGTGAAACATGAGTATACGTCCAGTCATGTCAGTGATTTCTTTTTGCAAGCGTTTGCTGATTCTACTCATTGCCTCCTGACCTCACGATCTAATCAATATCTTTGAAAACAGTGACCCTATTTCCAATCACCCTATGCCAGCTAAAGTCCTACTGTCTTCCTTTCTCTTTGTATCCAGTTTGGTTGTGAAAGCATCATTTTAATCAGAGTAGAAGCTCTCTTCTAGGAGGAAGTGATTCAACTAGTGTAAGTGATCTGAAGTATGCACACCCACGTTCCATCATCCCAGAGGTCACCAGGAGCAGGACCCTCCCATGGACTTTTCTTTTGCTCTAAGGTCTGATTCCACATAGCTGTCAACTCACCAGCAGTAGGCCATTTTTTGCAATTTGACATTTCCTTCCCTTTCAAATGGATTGTAATTTTTTCACTCTTAAACCGTATCTTGCATTTTAAGTCGACTTTCAAATTAAGCATATGCAACAGAGATTTGCCTCAAAGTTTTCATTCAGTATCTTAAATTTATCTCTCCATTCCATTCCACTATTAATATTTTTCACTGTAAAGGGTAGGTCTATGTATTTACAAGTGTTTCAATTAAATGCATTCAGAAACGTGAAATAAACAATATTGAGAGCTGTTTTCTTTAGTAGATTATTGGAGACATTTGCAGGATTGAGACCTAATATATTATATATCCATTGTTTTTTTTACAGATCATTGATCATTAATGCAGCTCTGTGTTAAGTGGAAACACTCCCTAATCCTTCGGGGGGAGGGGGCAACATTCACTGTATTACCATTTCCAGTCTTCCAGTTTCTCTCTGCCTCCCCTTTTATGGCATATGTGAGTGCTGAAGTATCATAGCTGACTGGGAGTTACGTGAAGAATGGGCATCTTCATTCTGCCCCTCTCCTCCTCATGGGGCCAGCTGCCTGCAGGGGGTGAGCATTCTGGTGTCACTCTCTGTCATGTTAGATTTTAAGGTCAAGGCACTGGTCTCAGATGAAAGGCCAGTAGTTCTGCAGAACCTTCTGGAATTGTGTGGTTAACCCTGTGTGATGTAGAGTTCAGGGTCCAAAGCTCCTTGTTACCACACACCCAAGGCAGTCCTACAACCTTGCCTTGACCTGGACTCCCGCCACAGGCTTCTCCACCAGTCATTCAGTTCTTGATCCCCTTCAAATACCACAGTAGCTTCGCTGGTGATCATGTCTTGTGGTTGAGTCTAAGCAAATACATTCATCAAACTGAAATTCCTAAGGGTTGCTGTGAACACTTGTATTTATGAAATAGCACTTTTGCTGCCCTCAGTTTGCAACCTTTAGGCACATTTCTTCTGGCAGAATTCAGTTCATTTCTTCAAAATCTGTTTGGATCTTGAGTGACAAACACACATGCCATTTCTCTTGGCTTAATTTTATCTTGAAATTTGATTGGAATGAGCTTTAGGTCTTTGTCAAAGTTATCCATGTCAGTGGTGAATGGTGAAACCTGACGAGGCTAAAAATGCTCCCCCAAAATGTTCTGTTTTCAAATTCAATCTATTTATCGATTTTCTCTCTTACGATCCTCTAAATTGTTAAATTTGTTTTATAACTGAAGCATAATTTCCATGCTGTGAAAGGCACAGGTCTTAAATGAACATTTTAATAAGTGCGACAAATGCATGCATCCTTGTAACCCATACCCAATCAAGATACAGAACAATTCCTCTCTCCAAAAATGTTTCTTGGTACCTTTTACCAATCAGTTCTCTATCACTGAGCTACCACTGTTTGATTGTTATCACCATAGACTGGTTTTGCCTCTGTCCCTCTGACTGAGTTCTGCAGGTTCTGTGAATCCTTGTCTGTTCTGGTCTTTGTCTTACATGAGGATGGCACTGAACAGTTACATTATGTCTTATAACAAATGGCAGAAACCCCTGATCCGCTTGAGAACTTACTCAAAAATCAATCGAATACTGAATTGTGGTGTTGACAGTTGTTTTCAGCTTGGATTTATCTAATATGATCTATAAAATACCTATTGCCCATTAGTTATTATCTCAGGGATGGAGTTTCATTTTCTACAAATGTGTATCCAACTCTGTTTTATCTCTGACTGCTATGCACTCAGCTGTCTGTGGATTCTTCCCACATGGGGTTCCAATCTTAGAAAAACGAAAACAAACAGAACTAAGCACTCAGTGAAATTCAAAGTTCTGACAAATAACTAATAATATTTTAGTCTAAGATGCTTCAAATATTGCAAGAGACGTACCTATGTTTCAAAAAGTTATTCATAATTTATCAAAATTTCAGATTCATCTTGTATTATATCTGAAAACCCTACCCTACATAAATTGTGTTCCACTACAATCCTACAATGAGGAGACAAATATTATAATCCTTTTGGCAGAAAGAGCAACTTCTCTTAGGAGTACCAAACTGAACATAGATTTTCCCAACAGGATGAATCATGAGGAATGATACTCCCTGTATAACACCATTAAACATGCCACTGGCTGTGGTATTTCATTGATAAAACCTTTAACTTTTTCATGAGACTCTTTCCTATGTGAGTTTCATTATAAAATTATGCAGAAAGTGAATGAAAATCTACATCAAAGGGTCTCAACTCTGGCTCTTGGAAGACTTCTTGGAGTAAGTCCTGCTGCAATATTGATCTCCGTGTGATTCCATTTCCCCTGTCATTACCCCTCATGCTCTTGCTATGGCTGATATTGAACCCTCTATGCAAGGCTCTGGTTCTCAACTCTGTGTATTGGAATCACTTCGGGAAATTTCACAACTCCCAATACTCAGGTTCTATCTCAGATAAATTAGGTCAGAAGCTCTGGGAGTGGGTCTAAGACATTTTTAAGCTCCCCAGCTTGAGAAATAATGCACTATACCAATCTGACATGCTGCATTCCATGCATTTATAGCAAATGAGGGCTAGATCTTGCTCCAATGGCCCCCTCCCCAGGAAGCAATTCATAGCCATCTCAAACTCTTGCTTTTATTTGTTCTCAATATGTTTCTTTCATAACTTTGTTCTCTTCTGATTCTCAGCTCTATCCTTTATTTTTAAATTTAGTGTTTGAATGTTATCTCCCCAGGTTCAGACTCCAAATATCTCTCAAGATCTTGGCTCAGGTTCACCTCTATGGCTTTCCCTCTCCATATACCTTGCAAGTAGTCCACCTATCAAGACCCCACTGCTAGGTCTGCTGGCATCTAGGATCATGTCACCACATAGCCAGCTTACCTAGACCCTGTGCACAGAGGAGTTTTGGCAGTTCCATTCTACAGGTTGCTAATATCCATCCTATGATGGCTTCCTGAGTACTTATAAATATTTTTTCTAATTAATCATAAAGAAGATTTAAACACGATGCCCTCCTCTTAGGATTGCAGATAATAGAATCCCTGGTTCATGGGTGCTCATAATGAGCACTAAAATTACAAATTAGATCACAAATTATGTAGTGGAAGAGCAGACCACAGGAAAACAAAGAGCCAAATATCATTAGTAATCACTCAAATTTTCCAAGCTACTTATAGCAGTCCCATGTGTGTGGCTGGGAAAAAGCTACAAATAATGCAATATCTATGCAAAGTTTGGGAGAAAAACATTTCCACTCCCCCACGTTCTCTCTCAGGCTTGGTAAATTAAGGGCATTTATTAATTAGCACTTGTTATTTAGGCTTTCAATTTAACAAAGAAACTTATATAAATAAAAAAATCTTGTAAACAGAAAGTTTTAGAAAATTAACTAATTAACCAGAATAGGTGGTCAAGTAGGACTATTACTATCAGATAAAATGTTGAAAGAGGTAAGTTATTGCTTTACATAACTTTCAAGTGGATGACAAAAGAAAAAAGAAAGAAAGAGAACAGAAGAAACAGTAAAATTTCAGCCAAGTTGTCTTTTTAACGCTTGATTTGGATAACGCATAAAACACATGTCTCTCTTAAATGAATTTTACCATATATGGATTTTTAAATGTAGTGACTAATGCTCACATTTCTGAGAATTATTCTTGGCACTGAATCTGTTTAGATACCACCTTTAAGCCAAGAGAAACACTCACCATCATATACCTTCCCAGATATTGTACACAAAAACACTAAAAGGTGCACCATGCTTTTTCATATAAATGCTATCTTGTTTTAAACACGTAAAGGGTTGCTTTGAAATTACATTGAAATTTATTTCTCCATCATTGTACATAAAAAAGTGCTTCTCTATAGTTAAGAAATAATAATCCTTTACTTCTCTATGTCATTTTTTCTCCAAAGAAACAAATTAAAAAAAAAAAAAAAAAGTTCCACTGCCAGTTACTTTATACACATGTATGAAAAGAAAACAGAATTAATACATGGTAGAAGCATGTCCATATCCTGAAATGCCATTAGTCTAAGAATGAAGTGATTTTTGACTATTTATTTTCCCCTGAATGGCTAAGAAAATGTTATATTACAAGTACATTTAAACAAAACTTTCTCTATGATGGAACATACACATATATATTCAAAGTTTAATTCAAGGTGTTGACATCATCCTTTACTCCACTCCATAGAGTCTGGATCCTGGTTTCCATAGGGATTACTTTAGCAATAACTAGTAAGATAACTTGGCTCAGAGCACTGCCTCTAGTTGAAGTATTTATCCTGAGAATCAAGGCATAAGTGTTTTAAAGTGGGTTCCACCAGGGACTCTCACCCTTAAGACAAATTGTCAATTTCCTGTTTTTTCTTTGTTTCTCAAAGGGATGTCCTGTCCCAAATAAAGCATAGTTCTAACCTATGGGAGCAGTTACTTTGCACCCTTAACTGAAGATCTGTTCCTTACTACTTACTGAGATGGCAAACTTTCCTGACAGAGGGCTGTTTCAAAGGCACGCATGGAACAGCAATGAGGAAGCAAATGTGAGTCTATCCATCCAGGCAAGCTAATAAAATCAACTTTGGAAATGAAGAGGTATTGGACTTATAGGCTTATGTCTCTCAACTTTATTCTCCTATCCCATGGGACATATGGGATCCCATCCCATATGTCCCATGGGAGCATCAATATGGTAGTCCCTATGCTATGAGCTAGGACATGGTTCCACTTTAAGACTTTAGTCTCATCCTTGTCAATGTTCACTAAGCAATGAGTCAAAAGTTCATTTTAAAAATCTCAAATATTCATATATTTTTTTAAATTTTAGAAGCATATAGGCTTATAGAATGAAGTGAAATGGTTGCTGAAGATAGACTATTATATGGGATAAATGAACATGTACTGGGATTGTAAAATTAACTCTACATTCTGCAGTTGTCTATCAAAGAGGGAAAAATATGAACCACTGGACATTCTCAAACAAATATGTTTGAAGTGATATTAAATGATGGTATACTCAAACCCTAGCCACTGCTTAGGTTATAGCAGATGATATAAACCAACTGACAGTGAGGGTCTTTGGTCAAATGTTGTGAATTTGCACATGGAGCATTCAGATTGTTAGAGCTGTGGCACACTTGTGGAGGGTGAGACCTTAATCCATATTCTGAAACAGACCTTCAGTTTAAGGGAGTTATACCCAATTCCTCTTCAAAGACAAATATGAACGTGGATAATTAGAGCACATAAAGATTTCAAAATGTTTTGAAATGGGAAGAAGCAATTCTGCACAATCCTTGACTACTGAGAGGCTTCACACAAGCAAAAACTTAGTAGATAATCAGGAAAATGACAACCAGTGTTGGCAATGAACCAGACTCTTCACTGGATCACTTTTGCTCTGACTAAAAATGATTTTCCATACTGTCTCTGCCATATTGTCCAGTCCAAGTGAATGCATAAAGCCTCTCTCTTAAAATTCAAAACTTATTTGAATGAGGTAACAGTCATTTGTAATAAAGCAATGGCAAAAAAAAAAAAAAAAGGCTAGTACATTTTTCCTGAAGAGAAGTAGGTGAATCAAAATAGGGGGGACTGACTGGAATGGCAGATCCAAAAGAAATCAGCACAGCAAGAGTGCCCTGAGAAGCCAGGGGACAAGATAACAGAAACATGGGGTCCTGAAGACAAATCATGGAAATTGCCAATTTTGTCTAAGGTTGGGGTATAAATCCACTTTGCATCTTTCTTGGAAACTTAAAAACATCTCAGTGCTACACAAAGTGATATCCTCAGGTGAAACTGTTTTTTCCTTTCTGAAAATTGAACTCAGTAAATGCCATACTGTCTCCTATAGTTATTTACTCCAAGGCTTAAGCCAAATAGATCCCACTTAACTTTTTTTCCATAACTTAGAAAAGAATGACATTCATTTTTAAATTTTTATTACAAGTTTTCATTTAAATTCCAGATAACATACAGTGTAATATTACTTTCAGGCGTACAATTTAGTGTCACTTTCATAAAACATCCAGTGTATATTACAAGTGCCTTCCTTAATATCCATCACCATTTAACCAATCCCCTCTGTCCACCTCCCCTCCAGTAACCATCACTTTATCCTTTATAATTAAGAGTCTTTTTAACCAAAAAACATAAGATACCTAAGAATAAACCTAACTAAAGAGGTAAAAAAGATCTATACTCTGAAAACTATAAAACACTGATGAAAGTAATTAAAGATACCACAAAGAAATAGAAAACCTTTTAATGCTCATTGGAAGAAAAAATTATTAAAATGTTATACTACCTAAACCAATCTACACATTTAATGCCATCTCTATCAGAACACCATCAGCATTTTTCACAGAGCTAGAACAAACAATCCTAAAATTTGTGTGCAATCAGAAAAAACCATAAAGAGCCAAAGCACTCCTGAAAAATAAAAGCAAAGCTGGAGGCATCACAATTCTGGGCTTCAAGTTATGTTACAAAGGTGTAGTGATCAAGACACTATGGTACTGACACAAAAACAGACACACAGATCAATAGAACAGAATCGAAAACCCAGAAAGGAGTCTACAGCTATATGGTCGATTAATCTTCAACAAAGTAGTAAAGAATATCCAATGGGAAAAAGACAGTCTCTTCAACAAATGGTGTTGGGAAAAACTGACAGAAACATGCCAAAGAATGAAACAGGACGCTTTCTTACATAATACACAAAAATAAATTCCAAATGGATTAAAGTCCTAAATGTGAAATAGGAAACCATTACAATTCTACAGAAGAGCACAGGCAGTAACCTCTTTCACATTGGTCATAGCAATATTTTTCTAGATATGTCTCCGGAGGCAAGGAAACAAAAACAAAAATGAACTATTGGGACTTCATCAAGATAAAAAGCTGCACAGTGAAGAAAACAGCCAACAAACCTGAAGACAACCTACAGAATGGGAGAAGATATTTGCAAATGACATATCTGATAAAAGGTTAGTATCCGAAATATATAAAGAATTCTTAAAATTTAACACCCAAAAAACAAATAATCCAGTTTTTTTAACTGGATTTTTTAATGGACAGAAGACCCGAGTAGACATTTTTCCAAAGAAGACATCCAGATGGTCAACAGACACATGAAAAGATGCTCATCATCACTCATCATCAGGGAAATACAAATCAAAACCCAGTAAGATATCACCTCACACCTGTCAGAATGGCTAAAATTAACACAAGAAACAGGAGGTATTTGCAGGGATGTGGAAAAAGGGGAACACTCTTGCACTGTTGGTGGGAATGCAAACTAGTGCAGCCACTCTAGAAAACAATATGGAGTTTCCTCAGAAAGTTAAAAATAGAACCACAATATGATCTAGCAATTTAACTACCAGTATTTGTTCAAAAGATACAAAAATACCAATTGAAGGGATACATGCATCCAATGTTTATAGCAGCGCTATCAACAATAGCCAAATTATGGAAGAGCCCAAATGTCCATCGATTGATGAATGGATAAAGAAAATATGGCATTTATTATTATTATTATTATTATTATTATTACTCAACCATCAAAAAGAATGAATCTTGCAATGACATGGTTGGAGCTAGAGAGTATAATGCTAAGCAAAATAAGTCAGTCAGAGAAAGACAAATACCATATGATCTCACTTATATGTGGAATTTAAGAGACTTTCATTTTTAGAATAAAAAAGATCAAGAGCTTTGGGAAGAAGAATTTGGGATACTCTAAAGGTGGCAAGAAGTATCCTAGCCAACCCCACGTCTGTTCCTGTGGGTTCATTCTTTGTCTTGAGTTTGTCACATTGTGATTATTTCTGCTACCATCTAATTCCTTGTTCTCATTATGAAATGCCTTTGCGCCTTTAAATTTTTGTTCTAAAATTGAACAAAAAATTAACATACAGAAAATAAGACCAAGAAATCTCCTGGGACTGCAAATAAGTTGGCATTTTCAAAACTATCTTTAATAAGTAGCAAAAGCATAGAAAAAGGAAGAGAAAGCTGTGGAAGACTTCCTGAGTATCAGCTCTGAATCATCATAGTAACCATCCTTCATTTCCAAAGAGATAATACAACCTCCCTAAATACAACCTTTAGAAGCTTCTGGCCCTCGCACTGCCTGCTGTTTCCACTAGACAAGAGCTCTCTTTTATCCTTCCACAAACCACCTGCTCGAGCCTCAAGCCATCCCCAAATTTATTGTATTTGACTGTAAGACATGAGCATTATCATGTGATCAATATTAACGGCTGTGCCAATGCCCTGTGCATCTCTGGAATCTACCTGAAAGCATTTTCTAGAAGCCATATTTAAGGAAGCCAAACATCTAGTGTTCACCAGGGTGCTGTATTCCTTGGAATCCTTTCCAATAAAAACAGGTATCTCCATGTTGCCCATGCTTTGCTACTGAGAAGATCATACAGCCAAGCAATTTGACATCTTTTCTGTTTTCCTGCTGTAGAATAGGCAATTAGCACAAATTGATTGGATCCGTGATGATAATCTGAACCAGTAAAGATAAAGGTTGGCTATGTTTGGGCTTTGTATTTAAATGAGAATTAAGTCCTTTATTGCTTTATAATAATACTAGCAACTGCTCAATAATTACCTTTTGTTCTAAAAGGGGAAGGAGGGGTACTTACATGCATGGATAATATCTGAAGTATCTCACACCAATGCCACTGATTTAACAATAGAAAAAAGAATGTATTTTTATCTACCGCAAAGGCAATTTACTTTGAAGAGTACAGAAATAGGTTGTTTGTGTGTGTTTTTTTAAAGATGGCCAAAGGCAGCCTGGGTGGCTCAGCAGTTTAGTGCCACCTTCGGCCCAGGGTGTGATCCTGGAGACTTGGGATCGAGTCCCATGTCAGGCTCCCTGCGTGGAGACTGCTTCTCCCTCTGTCTGTGTCTCTGCCTCTCTGCCCCCCTCTCTCTCTCTCTCTGTCTCTCATGAATAAATAAAACAAATCTTTAAAAAAAATAAAGAAGGCTAAAAATGGCTAAAAACAGATTTACAGTTATTAGCAAAGGGAATCCCTGTTGGCAATGATGTCACATTTCAACACACAAAAGTATATATAGTCAGGTAATCATATGCCATCATGTTTCCTGTTTCATTCACTAGCATTACAGTGAGGATGTGGGAATACTGCATTTCCTTTCATTATTTGCTTTATGTTCTGTGAACTTCCCCTCTTATTGTAGTGTTTGCAGGGGGAAACAATGGTGTCGTGAAAGCATAGCATATTCTTCCTTTTTCTCTTGTTCATAACCTTTACACAAAACAATCCCTTTTCAGATTAAATTTCAAGAGTTGGTTTTAATCCAAAGGCAAATTATCCTGGAGAAGTTGAAGAAAATATAACCAGATGTATTTGATTTACATGATTTTTTAAACATACCTTGTTGATTTAAAAACAATCTAAAGCATACAATACTCTGGGACATTGATAACTTAGAAATGAGTACATGTATTTTCATCAAATTGTGAGAATTATAATTTAAGTAGTGTCAAGATGAGTAATGTCCTTCCAAACATTGTGATTTTTAAACTGTAAGTAGAATAAAAGGAGTCACATTGTACCCTGTGTGGTGCTCTGCTCTTTCAAATTCTATGGAAGGAAATCAAAGAGTAAAGTTAACTTTAAGAAGATATAATAGAGATTTCTTTTATGAACAGGAAATATGCTAATATTTATCGTATATTTTAATACTAATAATTTTTATGAATCATTGGCTAATTAAAGAATTTTTCTATAATGAATTTAGAAGAGCAAAAATTAACTTTTTCCCCATTAACTCCGTTTTTTGCATATTCTTCTTTGATATAAAAAAACTGTTTAAAAGGAAATGTGATTGGGAAATGCATATTCTGAATTCCTATTTTAATATAATGTATATCTGAATCTAGTTGGTTCATTGAAGAAATAGTGTATAGCCTATTCTTAGTATAAATATATGTTCTACCTTTTATAAATGAAGCTGGTTATCTGGAAAAATTGTCAATTTTATATTTCTCCTCTTATTACAGTATTTTCAGGAAAATACAATGGAATCATTAAAGCAAATCATACTACACTCTGCTTTTTTCACTTATTCATACTTTTCCACAAAAAGATCTCTTTCAGATTAACTTCCTAGACTTGGTTTCAATCCAAACCTAAATTATTCCAGAGACACAACATTCTTTCCAAACCCAATTGCTCACTTTAGCAGGTGGATAAGGATGAAAAAGTTTCAATGCCTATTATATATCCTCCAATTAGTCTCTTAGATGGGATTTAAGCCTTGATGAGTGGAAGGCTGAGAGCCAACAACTCTAGGGACTATTTTCAGGAGAGAGTGGAGTCTCAGGGACCAAATAGTTCTGCTCTAAAAAATGAAATATGGAAGGAGTTGGTGAGGAGACCTATCACCTAATTTCTATATAAACCTCAGAACTTATGAGTATTACTGACTCTGTATAGCTTACATTATGCTGTGGTAACAACCCCAAACAATCCCCAATCTCAAATAACCCCAAAAGGTATTTGTTGTTACTTGTTTGTTTCATTGATTGTGGGTCTGCCTTTTCTCTCCTTACTTAGTTCACTATTGTGATTCACCTAGATCCTCTGCTTCCCTTCATTTTCACATTAGAACCAAGGCTATAGACACTATGCCTCTCTTGAGAAAAAGAAAGAAATAGTAATTTATTATAATGAAAGCTTCTGCCAAATTTGTGTATGCATTTCATTCATCAAAGCAAGTCACAGGGTCAAGCTTCATGTTCACGGAGCAAAGAAGTATAACCATCCTCCTCCTGATGAAGTAATGTTTTTTTTGTTTCTTGTTTTTGTTTTTGTTTTTATTTTTGGTTTGTTTTTGGTTTTGGTTTTTTTTTTTTTTTTGGTGTTTTTGGATTTGGGAGTTTTTTTGCAATGATGGTCTGCTACATGGATATCACCAAAGTACACAATGATGAGTCTTTCCAGTGGTATCAAAAGGAACAGAGTACCACTCTTAGACCTATAATCCCTACCAGAAGTTTAGAGACCCCCTAGTCTGGCCTCCTTTCTAATGAGGCAAAGAATTCAGAGGGCCAAGTAAAAACAAAATAAAACAAAAAACAAAAACAAAAGGTAAAATTAATAAATTTAAATATTATTTTTAAAGCATGTTTTAAAAACTAAGATACTGGGGTGCCTGAGTGGCTCAGTTGATTAAGCGTCTTCCTTCCGCTCAGGTCATGATCCCAGGATCCTGGGATTGAGCCCTGCATCATGGCATCCTTGCTCAGCAGAAAATCTGCTTCTCCCTCACTCTCCACTCCTCATTTACCTCATGATTTTTTTCTCTCTCTCTTAAATAAAATCTTTAAAAGAAAAACAAAACTGAACTAAAATCTAAGACACTGTTAGCAAGATTGACAAAGAACAAAGAGAGAAACCTGAATAACTATATCAAGAACACTAGTGGGAAAATTAGGACAGATCCTACATACATTACAAGAATAATATGGGAATATTATGTCTGACTTTATGCTATTTAATGTGATAATTTAAATGCAAATGACAGATTCCTTAAAAGACAAAAGTGATCACAATTAAATGAAAAAAATATATAAATAAATGAACATGCACTATGTTCATGGGTTAAAGACTCAGTATTAATAAATGTTGACTCTCCCCAAGTACACCCATAGAGTCAATGCAATTCCAATCAAAATGTCAACTTTTTTTTTTTAAAGAAAAGAACAAGTTTATTATAAAATATGAGGAAAGGCAAGAGTTCTGTATCAGCCCAAACAAATCTTGACAAAGAACAAAGTTGGAATACTCACAAGTAAAGTTAATTTTAAGACTTAACCATAAAGTTACAGTAATCGCAAGAATAGTTTTGCATGGATAGAAAAATAAATCAGTTGAACAGAATAGACACAGAATAGAATATATATGAAAACATGTTCAATTGATTTTCAACAAAGGCACCAAGAATATCCAACAGAGGAAAAAATGTATTTCCCTAGAACAATTGGATAAATATGTGTTAATGAATAAATCTCAGCCCCTCCCTATTATCTGTGCAAAAAAATACCTTGAAATTGGTCGCTGAATTAAATGTAAAAACTAGGTTTGTGAAACATCAAGAAGAAAATGGCAAAATATTTTTAACCATTTTGGGGAGTAGGAAATATTTTCTTAAAGAAGAGACACAAAACATATTTTGAAATGTTTTTATGCTTAAGGTTTATTTTTTATGTTTTTATGTTTTTGTAATATTTTATGATTTTAAACATACAAAATTTTGCGATATATTGGACTTCATTGAAGTAAAGAAAACAGCTGTGTATCAACAGAAGACTTTAGGAAAATGGAAAGCTGAGCCTCAGAAAAACATAAAATACCTCGAAGGGACACCTGTATACACATATCTGACATAGAATTTGCATGCAAAGTATAAAAAGAACTACAAATCAATAGCAAAAAAAAAAAAAAATCAAGTAACTCAATTTTAAAAAAGGCAAAAGACTTGAACAGTTATTTTAAAAAAGAAGATATTTCTTTTTTATCCAAAAAGTATATAAAGTGCTCAACATCATTAGTCATCAAGAAATTCACATTAAATTCACAATGAGATACCATTTCTCACATACTAGAATGGCTAAAATTAAATAGGAAAACACATGAACACATTAAAGTTGTAAGGATATGGAGCAAGTGGGACTCTGATATATTTTCACGTGGGAGTGTAAAATAGTACAATGACCAGAAAATGTTGGCAGTTTCTTATAAAACTAAAGATACACCTACACTCTGATTCATCAAGTCCTCTTCTTTACATTTATCCCAGAGAAATGAAGATATGTGTATCCAAGATATGTACAAGTATGTTTATGTCAGCTCTATTCATAACAGCAAACACTAAAACTAAAGCCAATCAACAAAAGAATGCATAAGCAAACTGTGGTATATTCATACAATGGCAAACTTGTGAACAATAAAAAGGAATGGAGTAGTGATTTACAAACCAGTATGGGTAAATCTCAAAAACATCGGGTTGAATGACAAAAAGGCTAGACACATAAAAGTTCTTACATTGTGAGTCTATGTATTTAACAGACATAAATAAGCAAAACTAAAATGTAGCAGTAGAAATCAGAATAATGGTTGCCTATCACTGGTGTAGGCACCAGAAGGAAGCACTAGGGAACTTCGAAAATTGATGATATTTCTTGATTGAGATGGTGGTTGACTAAAATGTATACATTTACCAATGATCACTGAACTGTATACTTAAGATCTGTATAAAAATTTATCTCAAATCATACACATGGATCTTTTCTCAAGTGCACATGGAGCATTTTTGAGGATAGACCACACGCTAGGCCATAAAAACCCTCAAAAAATTTCAAAGGATTGAAATCATACAAAGTACATTCCCTGGCCACAATGGAATGAAATTAGTAATCAGTAATGAAAGAAGACTGGAAAATTTTCAAAATATAGAAATCAAATTATATACTCCTATATAACCAATAGGACAAAGAAAAAAAATTACAAGGGCAATTATAAAATACTTTGAGATAAATGAAAATGAAGACCTAACCCATCACAATTTTTAGGATATACCTGAAGCAAGATTTAAACACTATTAGGAAGTTGTAACATCCATATAAAAAATAAACAAAGAGGGCAGCCCGGGTGACTCAGCCGTTTAGCGCTGCCTTCAGCCCGGGGCATGATCTTGAAGACCTGGGATCGAGTCCCATACTGAGCTCCCTGCATGGAGCCTGTTTCTCCCTCTGCCCGTGTCTCTCTCTCTCTCTCTCTCTCTCTCTCTGTGTCTCTCATGAATAAAGAAATACAATCTTTAAAAACAACAACAAATTTCCTTAAAAAAATCAAAATAAGGGGCAGCCCCAGTGGCTCAGTGGTTTAGTGCTGCCTTCAGCCTGGGTGTGATCCTGGAGATCTGGGATCAAGTCCCACATCAGACTCCCTGCATGGAGCCTGCTTCTCCCTCTGCCTGTGTCTCTGCTTCTCTCTCTCCCTCTCTCGTTCTCTCTCTCTCTCTCTGTGCCTCTCATGAATAAATAAATACAATCTTTAAAAATAAAAAAATAAAAAATAAAAATAAATATATAAAAACAAAGACATAAACTTGACCCTGAAAAAAGAAGAGTGCAAGAAGTCTAAACCAATCAGAAGGAAAGAAATCATAAAGACTGGAGGAGAAATTGATGAAATAGGGAATAGAAAACAATCAATAGAATTAAAGAAACCAAAGTTGCTTTTTAAAAAATCAATATATTTAACAAACCTTCTACTAGGATGAGAAAGAGAAAGGGAGACAACAGAACTCAAAGTACCAAAAGCAAATGAAAGAGAATCATGGCCAAGTGGAATTTGTCTCAGGAATACCAAGTTGTTAGAACATGTGGAAATCAATTAACCTCATACTCCTTATCCATAGAATAAGGAACAAAACCACAGAATCATCTCACTAGAGGAAGAAAAAGCACTTGACAAAATCCAATGCCTGTGAATAATAAAAACACACAACAGTCTAGGAACAGAAGGCAACTTTCTCCATCAGGTAAAGAGGGTCTATGAACCACTTCCAGCTAAGATCATACTGTATCATGCAAGACAGGATAGATGAATACTTTCCACCTGTAATCAGAAACAAGACAAGATGTCTCCCCTTACCACTACTATTCAACGTTGTATTGAAAATTCTAGCCTGGAAAATTAGGCAAGAAAATCAAAAGCACCCAGACTGGAAAGAAAGAAGTGAAACCATCTCTTTTTGCAGATGACATGATCTTGAATACAAGAAATCTTAAGGAATTTGTTTAAAAAAAAAAAAAAAAAGCAACTATTAGAACTAATAAAAAACAATTTCAACGAGGCTGCAGTAAATGTGATCCATATGCAACAATCAATTATACTCCTGTGCACTGGTGAGGAGCAACCTGAAAATGGAATTAAGGAAACAATTCTAGTTTCAACTGCATCCAGAAGAATAAAATATCTAAACCAAAAACAAAACCAAAAAAAAAAAAAAAAATTACCAAAGAAGTGCAAAGTTTGTGCTCTGAAAATTATCAAACATTGTTGAAAGAAAGTATAGAAGACTTAAATAATGGAAAGCAATCTGTCTTCACAGATCAGAAGATTTACTGTCCTTGAAATGATAATACTTCCCAAATCGACCTACATATTTAGCACAACACTTCCCAAAATCTCAGCTCTTTTTTTTACAGAAATTGACGAACTACTACAATTAATATAAAAATGCAAGAGCCCCAGAAGAGTCAAAACAATCTTGAAAAAGATCAAATGTTGCAGGACTCACAATTTCCCAATTTCAAAACTTATTACGAAGTTACAGTTATTCAAGATAGTGTGATACAGGCATAAGGATAAATGAAATAAAGGATATATTTCAATGGAATGCAATCCAAAATCCAGAAATAAACAATTACCTTGACTCAGATGACTTTTGACTAGGGAGCCAAGAAAAAAGACTAGGGAGTCTTTTCAACAAGTAATGCAGAAACAACTGGACAGTTTTATGCCAAAGAGTGAATTCAGGGGATCCCTGGGTGGCTCAGTGGTTTAGCACCTGCCTTCGGCTTGGGGCGTGATTCTGGAGTCCAGGGATCAAGTGCCACATCAGGCTCCCTACATAGAGCCTGCTTCTCCCTCTGCCTGTGTCTCTGCCTCTCTTTCTCTCTGTGTCTCTCATGAATAAATAAAATCTTTAAACAACAACAAAAAGAGTGGGGAAGCCTGGGTGGCTTAGTGGTTAAGCATCTGCCTTCAGCCCAGGGTGTA